>NC_084537.1:6295691-6595691 GCF_024500275.1 Phycodurus eques
AATATGGGCCAACATCATGCGGGGTCTATATTTTAAAGCGGATGGGAAAGGATTGAAACTGGCGCCCGTTTTGCCTACTGAAAGGCACGCAAGACGCCATGTTAGCTTGTTGTGATCACGTGACATCCGCAAACGGAAGTGTGGAGGGTAAACTGTTGCTATGTATTTTAGCCGCTAGAGGGAAGCAAAGGGTTTGATTCGTGACCAACTCAGTCCAGTGCCGACCAGGCTCAGCTATTTTCCCACCTTTGGCAGCGACTTTAACAATTAAAGATATGACAAGTTTTATACATTAACACATTTCAATATTGTCTTTATACTTGGTGATAGCAAATGTGCTCTTGCCTTCAATGCGTTTCTTATTGTCTTTCAAATTGTTTTGTTTTCACTGTAGACCTAAAGGTGTTTGAGAATTATTTGGAACTAATTACTAACTAACAAAGCCTTCCGTTCTGCTGTGTATGTCTCATTAGGGTCACAGATTCAGGTTTTATATATATATATATATATAAAATTAACCAAAGTTGTGATTAGCCACAATTAATTCATAATTTATCAAGGGTGATAATTACGTTTTTCACTCAGGGCTGGGTAACTTTGAATGTTTTTTTTTTCCCTTAGTAAATGAAATCATTTAAAACAGCATTTGAAGTTAACTTGGGTTATATTTGTCTGATATTTAAATTTGTTTGATGGTCTTAAAAATTAAAGTCGGGATACTATGCAAAAATATAAAAACTTGAGAAGGGGGCCAATACGGAAAGTTTTCAGACCCCCTTAAATTTTTCACTTTTTGTTATATTGCAGCCATTTTTTTTTTAAATCATTGAAGTTCATTTTTCCCTCATTAATGTACACAAGACACCCCATATTGACAGAAAAAAGCTTAATTGTTGAATTTTTTTGCAGATTTATTAAAAAAGAAAAACTGAAATATCATACAACCATAAGTATTCAGACCCTTTACTGTCACACTTATATATTTAACTCGGCCACTGTCCATTTCTTCTGATCATCCTTGAGATGGTTCTACACCTTCATTGGAGTCCAGATGTGTTTGATTATAGTGATGGGACTTGATTAGGAAAGCCACACCCCTGTCTATATAAGACCTTACAGCTCACGGTGCTCGTCAGAGCAAATGGGAATCATGAGGTCAAATGAACTGCCTGAAGAGCTCGGAGACAGAATTGTGGCAGGGCACAGATTTGGCCAAGGGTACAAAAACATTTCTGCTGCACTTAAGGTTCCTAAGAGCAGAGTGGCCTCCATAATCCTGAAATGGAAGATGTTTGGGACGACCAGAACCCTTCCTAGAGCTGGCCGTCCGGCCAAACTGAGCAATCGGGGGAGAAGAGGCTTGTTGAGAGAGATAAAGAAGAACCCAAAGATCTCTGCGGCTGAGCTCCAGCGATGCAGTCGGGAGATGGGAGAAAGTTCTAGAAAGTCAACCATCGCTGCAGGCCTCCACCAGTTGGGGTTTTATGGCAGAGTGGCCCGACGGAAGCCTCTCCTCAGTGCAAGACACATGCAAGCCCGCATGGTGTTTGCTAAAAAACACCTGAAGGACTCCAAGATGGTGAGAAATAGGATTCTCTGGTCTGATGAGACCAAGATAGAACTTTTTGGCCTTAATTCTAAGCGGTATGTGTGGAGAAAGCCAGGCACTGCTCATCACCTGTCCAATATGGTTCCAACAGTGAAGCATGGTGGTGGCACCATCATGCTGTGGGGCTGTTTTTCAGCTGCAGGGACAGGGAGACTGGTTGCAATCGAAGAAAAGATGAATGCGGCCAAGTACAGGGATATCCTGGATGAAAACCTACTCCAGAGTGCTCAGAACTTCAGACTGGGCCGAAGGTTCACCTTAAAAAAAAACAATGACCCTAAGCACACAGCTCAAATACCGAAGGAGTGGCTTCAGAACAACTCCGTGACTGTTCTTGAATGGCCCAGCCAGAGCCCTGACTTAAACCCAATTGAGCATCTCTGGAAAGACCTGAAAATGGCTGCCCACCAACCTTCACCATCCAACCTGACAGAACTGGAGGGGATCTGCAAGGAGGAACGGCAGATGATCCCCAAATCCAGGTGTGAAAAACTTGAGTCAAAACTTGTTGCATCATTCCCAAAAAGACCCATGGCTGTATTAGCTCAAAAGGGGGCGTCTACTAAATACTGAGCAAAGGGTCTGAATGATATGTGATATTTCAGTTTTTCTTTTTTAGTAAATCTGCAACATTTTCAACAATTCAATTTTTTTCTGTCAATACGGGGTGCTGTGTGTACATTAATGTGCCAAAACAATGAACTTAAATGATTTTACCAAATGGCTGCAACATAACAAAGAGTGAAAAATTTAACGGGGGTCTGTATACTTTCCGTACCCACTCTATATAATGGTTAAGATGTCACTGTCCTCTTCATTGCTGTTGGGGGCAAAATATGCACACAAAAAAAATATCTGACAGTCCAAACTATGTGCTGACTAAAGCACAGCCTCAGTCATGGGCTGGATGTCCTCTCTCTGACACTGCAACAGTAGGCAGGAGCTCAGACCATGAGACCATCGCACCGTCATCCATCAACAACAACTGACAACCTCCTCCTCTGAGACGTCCACCATCACTTTAGGCTTCAGGAGAGGCTGACTCTTACTACTATTATGAAACATTTACTGAATGGTAGTGGACTGGTCTGGTTTCTTTTTTGAGAGGATGGTGTGCTGAGGCAGACAGACAGCGAGAGAGAAAGAACGTGGCAAACTCTGCCACTATGCTTCATTTTCACGGTGTCCATTGACTTTATCATTTGTATAATATAAGGTGATTTCAGCAGTTTCACTTAATGAGAAAATCTACTTTATAGCTACAGTGTAAGGCCTTTATGAGCTGTGTCATCTAGAACGTATGGATGTAACGTCTGCGGGGACTTAATAGTTCTTATTTTATGGTGTAAGAGGGGAATCCCACTTGAACTCAAGAGAGATCATGGCCTGTAAAATAAACCGAACAAACTTTGATACATACAAAAGATCAAACTAGTCGGGGTGAAAATGAAAGATAACATTTTCAAGTCGGCAATTATGACCAAAATATGACATTGTTCATGTGTATAAAACATGGTGTGTATGTAGTGCTGTATATACATGAATGAAAAAATATGACAACATTGGGTGAATGCCAAGGTAAAATTCCTCATTCAATAAATGTTTACATTGTACGTTTCTCCTTATAAAGTATACAGTGTACATATATAGACTCTGAAAGTTATACAATTGTCACTTTCTTTTGTGACATCTCGCTGGTTAATGCAGCTCATCAACAACCTGTAGTCCAGTAACATGCACGGTTTGTGCGTGTTTGTTCGCGTGTGTGTGACCTGGTATCGGTCCGAGTGGTGGGCGTCATCAGACGACAACGGTGAGACCACGGGCGACTCTCCCTCACGCTTGATGTGCACTGATAACAGCATCGACTAGAAAGGGAGAGAGAGTCAAAGAAAAATCTAACGTTTTCTCTCAGATGATTTTACTGCATTGTCGGCATACACAACAATGCACAGTCCACTTGCAAATATTCAGAAAATATCTACAAAAAAAAAGACAAGCAGTTTCACAGGAAGCATTATTTATCATTGTGAAAAAACTAATCACCAGTTCAAGTAATCGTAGTTTGTGGACATTTGCATTGTTTTGAATATATTTAGTTATGTCTTATTTCCCTGTCTCTTTTTCAAGTCTAGTCAACTCGTTACCTTTTCGTGTGCAACATGTTCTCGTGAGCCCTGTTCTTGTGTCAACTTATCGGCTCCCTCCGGTCACTTGTGTCTTGTCCAGGTGTGCCTCGTTGTCTCCTCACTTTGTATTTAGTTCCCTGTTTTTTATTCAGTCTGTGTCAGTTCATTGTTGCTGTTGCTTTCGTCTTATGTCTTGTCAAGTTTCCCTGTAGTTTGTGGTAGTGACTGTTTTGTTTCCCCATGAAACTTGTGTTTTGACTTTGCTCTTTGTTTGCTTCCATGTGCTTTGTTTGCATTTTGTTTTTTGAAAAGAAATCATCTCTGCATTTAGGTCTAACGTTTGCCAGGAACATCACCACAAGTTAAACTGCTAAGACTGTTGATCTACATTGCAATGTCTGCTCGATAGCACGTTTGATTTCACAATTTTTTTTATATTGTTATATTGTTTTTTTTATTTATAGCACATCAAGAGAACACCAGACAGAGATAAGTAGGCCCACTATTGTTTCCCAGGTCTGTATTCTGGTGCCCTGACAGTTTTCTACATCAAAACAGCAAGGAAGACACATTTTTAAACAATTTCAGAGTAGTCCTTAATTAAAATAGGACTACCGAATTTTTGCCCTTGCAGAATTTCAAGAGTATTCTCACCTCAGATGCTGGGAACAACATGTCATTGATAATGATTGTAATCTGCCTGCCTCTGTCTATAAAACGCCTTTCACTGATGAGAGTTCATGTTTATGGGATGTTAAGAGGAGTCAAGGAAGGAGGAAAGCTTGAAGGAAGAAGTTGAAGGTATAACTGGGGGAGGGTTAAACATAAAAAAAAGCTGCGGTATAAATGTCTGACACAGGACATTCATGAATCCGCCTTCTACGCACACGCACACGCACACACACACACACACACACACACACACACACACACACACACACACACACACACAAAATAATATCCTGTCATGAACCACTCTATGACAAAGATAATCCACAGAATTACTCAAGGAGGAAATAAAAAAGTGTAAAAATTATGTCAAGAAAAGACCAATGATCTCAATTTTTTAGCAGTGGGTGTGCTTCTGTTTTCATGTGTGCCTTTCTGTCTATGAAATATTTGTATTTACCGTCATCTCCTATTAATCAAGTGGAAAGGGGCAGAGCAGAGGCTTAAGTGCTCGACAGCAGTAATCTATTAATAATATGTGAGAAATGACCAACCTGCAGTGCTGCTGGCTGCAGTAAATTGGATATTATGCATGGCACTTATATGCCTCTGTGTGTATATGTGTAAAGTCCTATTATATGTTTTAGTCAGGTTTTAAAAGGTCAGGAATCGTTTACCTTGGGAGCTCTGAAAATGTGCTGTAGTTTTATAATGGGAGTATGATATTTAATAACATTTTACTAAAGGAGGATCTTGCAATGAAATGTGGGTCTAAATACCAACAAATTAAATCAACATGCATCATTGTATATTATTACATACCCAAAAAGTAGGCTACTGTATAATTCCGTGATTACGCTTGACAAAAATCAATGAGTAATTTGACCACGATGGTTTTTGTTCATTAATTTGTAATAACAATTCACTGATCTACGCTGAGTAGAGTGGCCATAACATCTGATACTCTCGCACAATCTGTCCAACTGATTTCTAAGAATAAATGTTAGTTTGGAGTAGTGTAAAAATGCAATGCGTCTTACTAACTCCCCCCAAGTAGACACACACACACACATATATATACAGTACAGGCGGCACGGTGGACGACTGGTTAGCACGTCTGCCTAGCACGTCTGCCTCACAGTTCTGAGACCCGGTTTCAAATCCGGCCTCGCCTATGTGGAGTTTGCATGTTCTCCCCGTGCCTGCGTGGGTTTTCTTCGGTTACTCCGGTTTCCTCCCACATCCCAAAAACATGCGTGGTAGTTTAATTGATGACTCCAGTGATGTTTTGGGACTGTCGCTGGGCAACACAGACAGATGTGGTTGAGATCTGGAGACTGGCTAGCACACTCTAGGACCTTAAAATGCTTTTTACGAAGCCACTGCTTCGTTGCCCGGGCGGTGTGTTTGGGATCATTGTCATGCTGAAAGACCCAGCCACGTTTTATCTTCAATGCCCTTGCTGATGGAACGAGGTTTTCACTGAAAATCTCACGATACATGGCCCCATTCATTCTTTCCTTTACATAGATCAGTCATCCTGGTCCCTTTACAGAAAAACAGCCCCAAAGCATGATGTTTCCACCCCCATGCTTCACAGTTGGTATAGTGTTCTTTGGCTGCAACTCAGCATTCTTTCTCCTCCAAACACAACACGTTTTTACCAAAAAGTTTTGGTTTCATCTGACCATATGACATTCTCCTAACCCTCATCCAAATGCTCTCTCACAAAACACAACGGGCCTGGACATGTACAGTCTTAAGCAGGGGGACACTGCAGGATTTGAGTCCCTGGCGGCATAGTGTGTTACTAATGGTAGCCTTTGTTACTTTAGTCCCAGCTCTCTACAGGTCATTCACTAGGTCCCCCCGTGTGGTTCCAGGATTTTTGCTCACCGTTCTTGTGATTATTTTGACCCACGGGGTGAGATCTTGGGTGGAGCCACAGATCGAGGGAGATTATCAGTGGTCTTCTCTGTCTTCCATTTCATTTTCTAATAATTGCTCCCACAGTTGATTTCTTCACACCAAGCTGCTTACCTATTACATATTCAGTCTACCCATCCTGGTGCAGGTCTACAATTTTGTTTCTGGTGTCCTTTGACAGCTCTTTGGTCTTGGCCATAGTGGAGTTTGGAGTGTGACTGTTTGAGGTTGTGGACAGGTGTCTTTTATAATGATAGCGAGTTCAAACAGCTGCCATTAATACAGGTAACGAGTGTAGCGAGTACAGGTAACGAGTGGAGGACAGAGGATCCTCTCAAAGAAGGGGTTACAGGCTTTGAGAGCCAAAAATCTTTCTTATTTGTAGGTGACCAAATACTTATTTTCCACTATAATTTGCTAATAAATTCTTTAAAAATCAGACAATTGGATTTTCTGGATTTTTTTTTCTCATTTTGTCTCTCATGGGATAGGTATACCTATGATGAAAATTACAGGCCTCTTTTATCTTTTTAAGTTGGATTACTTACACAATTGGTGGCTGACTAAATATATTTTTTGCCCCACTGTACTTGTTTTTTTTTCATCCATTCAAATTTGGCAGGCTTTAATAAATTATTTTGGGGCCTCTTTGGTAGGTTAATGCCTGTATACTTGTTTAATATTTGTTTAAGTTCAATTTTTGCTAGTAGAGTCTGAGTTTATTTATTATTTTATTTATTGTTCTATATTACAATGCCAATGTTCAATGTTCTTTAGAATTTAAATGTAATTGTTGTTAAAAAGGATGTACTTGAATTATTATGCTTTATAATATCATTATATCAGTGGAATAAAAAAAAACAAGCAACGATACTATCATTTATCGTGATAGTTTTTGGGCAAATATATCATCCTACAAAAATTGCTTTTGTGGCAGGCTGAAAGATATTTTTTTTGAGAGAGAGCAAGAACAATGAATAACACAAAAATATTGAACAAATTATACCCATGAAAATCTGCAATACAGAGGGGCCTGGACATGTACTGGCTTAAGCAGGCTTACAATATATGCATATATATATATATATATATATATATATATATATATATATATATATATATGGATATTTTCTGGTTCATGAGGATGAGAAAAAGACAAAGGTGCCACGATGGTTTGAGGTTTGGACAGTCCGATAGCATAGTGACATTCCAATCTTTCCCCATTTGAATGACATTTGCATCGTACATCAAGGGTCGGAAGCTAGAGAGTCCTATGCAAAGGGAAACCTTATTTCCCATTTGTTATTGAACACAGAACATTTTAATTGATGTGTTCATGTATTTTTATTGATACATACAGTTGTATAATAAAAATCTAAATGACAATATATCAAAATACGACAACCATTTATTTTGTCTCGTGTCATCAAATGTGGATGTATTGTGTTGTGCATTTTGTTTGCAGAATTTTCCTTCTAATCTCTAATGGTCTATTGGTGTCAATCTGCACTACCTTTTTCCTTTTGGCAAAATGTCTCAATTGTGTTATGTAAAAAAAAAAAAAAAAAAAGGTACACTGATCTCACCTTGGGGGTTCCTGGAGTGACTGCTCCATGTTTGGGTGAAGGGATCTTACTGCTGTTGGAGAAAGAAGACAAAATATATTTCCATTCAGTGACGCTGCATGTGTAATTAACGGTTGAATCTCAACTTAAATTTTTGCTAGCCTTTATTCCTGAGCTCATTATAATAAAAAATAAAATAAAATAAATAAAAATAGTACAGTATACATAGCAAAGCATGTTCTGCATTCATTCAGACCGTTTGCACTCTCACCTCTTGGAATGTCATTTGTATATGCATGTTTTGTGTGCATCTTTACACATAGTGTGTGTGTGTGTGTGTGTGTGAGTGTGCGCGGTTTGTTTCTGTGTATGAGTCGTGTGTATGACAGCCTCACCTCCGCCAACAAAGAGAATAAACATGGGTGACATAGTCAAGCTGCCGTGAAATGCCGGGAAATCAGCCAACACTCCTCGCTCTACTTTTTTCTCTGTTTCTGCCACCTCTCTCCTCCCTCTTTCTCAATTTCCTTCATTACCAGGAACCTCTGCAGAGGCATCAACTATAACAGCCACCTCTACCTGCTTGTTGACGGTGTCAAACAGCGACAAGAGATGGAGGGGGGAGACAAGGGATGAAGAGGGGACAGTGGTTGAATGCCTGCTAGGATAGGAGAAAATTGCCACAATGAGCGAGGGGGGACTGAGAGAGAGATTAAAGTATAGGGAAAAGGTGGGGGAAAGAAAGGGTGTCGAGATGAAATGTAAGGACAAAGAATAAAGGAGAAAACCAGGCAATGTAAAAAGAGAGAGACTAAGCAGAGGAAAAGATGAAAGATGACAGAAAAGAAGGGCGAAAGACAGAGAAGGCAGAGTTGCCGGCGCTTCCTCTCTCGCGGCTGCACACATGGGTTTGCCCAGTTCTATGAATTTTTGATGGCTGTGGGTTATGGGGCTGGAAAATTCTGACTGCTTGCCATGTTAAAGTAAGGAGAAGAGTGTGGAAATGAGCAAAACACCAAAGTGAAACAAACACACGGACTGACGGCAGGATAAGGGCGAGAAGAATGAAAGATGTGAGAAAAAGATAGATAACGTGCAGGGGTAATGAGATGTGGTGTATACGTAAAATAGTCCTGAGGACATGGTGGTGCTTAAAATACAGTAACTCATTTGAATACCACCATGTCTTACAATGCATTAAAATCATGTAGGTGGCCAGTTTTGTTTGAAATATAAACTACTATGTGACGATACGGCACGGTGAACAATTGGTTAGAGCGTCTGCCTCACAGTTCTGAGGTCCGGGGTTCAATCCCCGTCCCCCGCCTGTGTGGAGTTTGCATGTTCTCCCCATGCCTGCGTGGGTTTTCTCCGGGCACTCCGGTTTCCTCCCACATCCCAAAAACATGCAAGACTCTAAATTGCCCGTAGGAGTGATTGTGAGTGTGATTGGTTGTTTGTTTATATGTGCCCTGCGATTGGCTGGCAACCAGTTCAGGGTGTATCCCGACTCCTGCCCGATAATAGCTGGGATAGGCTCCAGCACTCCCGCGACCCTTGTGAGAATAAGCGGCTCAGAGAATGGATAGATGGATGGATGTGGAGATACCTAAACAAGTACATGAACCCCACCTCATAGTCTAATTAACATGAAGATTCATTCAGAATTTTAAAAACTGGTGAGACAAGTGAGATATCAATGGTGAAATGGTCTGTGGTTTTCAATGTATTTTCTCAAATATTAAAAACCACAAGAAACTGCTAATAATTTGAAAATTGATCTGTTTACATCTATGTTAATTTAAAATGTTCTCAGGGAATACTGATGAGTGAAGTATGTACCTTTTCTAATTGTGCTTCACACTATTCTATATTCTGGTATAGTCATATACAGTAAAGGAACATTTGTGCTAGGACACGAAAATGTGAATAAAATTGCCGTAATTTTCTCTCCCTGGTGTCATGTGAGTCGTTATTGTTCTGTTGTGTTATTGTAAGGTCTCATGGCAGCAGGTATGTTAAATTTGTTGTTACTGCTCTCACACACTCATACTTGTCACTGGAAGTTAAAAAAGGAACCTCATGGCAAGCAACACTGTGAGCATCTGAAATAAGAATTGTTGCTTCTCATAAAGATGGACTACCAGGCTATAAAAGGATTGCTAACATCCTAAAACTGGGCAGCAGCTCAGTGGCCAAGACCATACAGTGGTTTAACATGACAAGTTCCACTCAGGACAGGGCTCGCCATAGTCTACCAAAGAAGTTTTGTGCAGATGCTAAGTATCATATCCAGAGGTGGACTTTGGAAGACAAATGCTTGAGTGCTGCCAGCATTGCTGCAGTGTTTGAAGAGGTTGGGTAATGGTCTGGGACTGCATGAATGCTGCAGGCACTTGAGAGCTACAGTTCATCGAGGAAACCATGATTGACAAACATGACCCTAAACACACCTCCAAGGTGACCACTGCCTTCCTTAAGAAGCTGAAGGTAAAGGTGATGGACTGGCAAAGCATGTCTCCAGACCTAAACCATCTGTAGGGAAGACTCAAAAGGAGGGTGGAGAATCACAAACTTTTAAATCGATGAGATGTAAATCGATGACATGTAAAGCTCCAAATAAATAACTAGCAATTCCAGCACACAGCGGATAAACTTTGCCGCACTTGACTAAAACGGAGTTTGACATGTCAACACGGACTGCGGAAGTGGTGCGTGCATAGAGACAGAGAACAATCATATGTAGACATCCACAAACATCTACTATATGGAGACTGAGATGCTGCAGTCAGTCGGGTATGACGTCGCCAATTTGGGGCGTGGTAATGTTGCCCCCGAACTTAGCTATCTATTGCAATGAAGAGGGACTACTGCACATGTCAAACTTTGTCAATGGATTTTTGCGCCCTAGAGTGGATGCAGATTAAGAAACAGACAACAGAGATGTTTCTGAGAGATTTCTTTCCATCCATCCATTTTCTGAGCCGCTTCTCCTCACTAGGGTCGCGGGCGTGCTGGAGCCTATCCCAGCTGTCATCGGGCAGGAGGCGGGGTACACCCTGAACTGGTTGCCAGCCAATCGCAGGGCACATAGGAACAAACAACCATTCACACTCACAGTCATGCCTACGGGCAATTTAGAGTCTCCAATTCGTGGATGTTTTTGGGATGTGGGAGGAAACCGGAGTGCCCGGAGAAAACCCACACAGGTACGGGGAGAACATGAAAACTCCACACAGGCGGGGACGGGGATTGAACCCGGGTCGTCAGAACTGTGAGGCTGACGTTCTAACCAGTCGGCCACCGTGCCGCCCAGAGATTTCTTTAACTTTACTAAATATTATATTTTACTTTTACTCTATATTATAATTTTTTGTTTTCAATAAAAGTAATGTGATGCCAGTGGTGGTGGGCACTCAAGCCCCCTCTTGTGACTAGCCGCCACTGCTACATGTAATAGCCATCAGCAATCCACAGATATGTCAATATGGCGAGATGTCTTGGCAGTACAGGAATTAAATCAGAGCAATCTGATCCACACAAGGGGGGTACACACATAAAGATAATCGAGATGATTTTGAGCCTGACTTTACCTGTGCAACCAAATTCAGTAAAAAACAGATTATCGTATGTCTCAAAAGACTATCCTGACTGATTGCACTGTGGTGTGGGATGGGTTGAGAGTAATTTTTTTTCCAGCCCTGACATATCCCATAAACCGGCATGGCAAACAATTGTAAATGTTAAATCTTTAATACTTACCACCAAAAATCAGCCTACCACACATTCCGTGACCAACGTCACCATAATAGAAAGGACAAGGAGAAGCGTTTGCCACCACAATGTACAGGTAGTCACCAGGTAAGCTAAGAGAAGGCCTACCTTCTTTTACTACGCCTGCTTCTTTGTATTTTCCAACAGTCTGGATGCACTTTAGCAACATGCTGCCTCTCACAGGTTAGTCAGGGTACTATGCCAGACTTCTGGTTTGGGGGATGAGACTGGAATGTTGGCAGAGATATCGTCATGTGTGTGGTGTGCAGTATTTGGCAATCTTGAGTAGATCTCACACAATAAGTGCAGTAAGAACACAGACTGATTGCTTTTTACCATTCCGAGGCATCTACTAGCAAAGTGTGGCAGGCTCTAGTAAAAGCGAATTGATCATGAAAGAAGAGGAGGAAGGTGATGAGTACCGGGGACGGGTAGAAGGCGGAATATGTAGATTTCTTTGCCCCCTTGAGTCACCTGAGGTGTATAGGGCATGAAAGATTTCCATTTGCTCAACTGTGTGTGATTTTCATGTCCATAGATGAGAAGCTGCGGACCATGAAGAAGCGAAAGACCTCTGTCACAGGAGACGATGTGCAATCTAACCCGTGTGACGTACACAGATTGACGCATATAAAAGAAAACCGTCATATTCAACATGTACACACACATACACACACACACACACACACACACCTTAGTTTCCATAAACACAACTATTTCATTCCACAAGCTCAGGTCTTCATTAAAGGAAAATTTACAAAAAAATTGGAACAAATTCCTACTGTCACTTTTAATGTGGGCTGCAACCATGCAGAGAGACAGAGACAAAGAGTGTGCAAGAAATGTAATATCAGGCGAGATTTGTGGTAAGTGACACACACACATGCGGGAAGATTTTTTTCTGTTGTGTTTATATATATATATATATATATATATATATATATATATATATATATATATATATATATATATATATATATATATATGTTGTATACTTAAAATTTTTGTCATCTCATGTCCTCTAATCACTTTTGCAATCATTTTATCTCCCAAAGATTGTAGTCACATAATTTTTATTGGTGCAATCAATAGAATAATTTTGGAGGATCAGATAATAGCAGTTACTTATCCAACAATGTCTGCAGAGTCCATTGCTAGAATCAATGGTCAGTTTTTAATGCCAAAGAAGAGTCATTTCACAAAAGGTTTATTATTGCGAGTGTACAAGTAGTTTGCAGTGGTGTAGAATGGCACTGCATCATACTGAGAGCTGTGCCTAATACTATGGTTACTACTCAGATGCCTGGGAAAAGCATATTATCGTTTAGTAAGACGTCATGCACCGCTGAAAAGGTACAACAGCGATAATAACAAATATTGCTACCTTGTAATCAAAATATACCATTATCAAAAAGATAAAGGTAACGCTACGAATGAAAATGCTATAGTCATATTACACTGCACTGTCAGTGACTAATAATGGTAATGATAATTTTTTTTAAAAAGTTACCTTAAATAAAACGGTAATGGGCTACCACAATTTGATGGTGTTTAAATTTAGAATTTGTAAGGCACACTTTGCAGCCACAATCTCGTAATCTGCGTGTAAATCAATATATCCTTGTTCGATGTGAGCGTCATGGCGGTAACCTGGTACAGTTGGGCCCTGAGGCAATTACAAAATGATGTTTTAGGGAGCTGATGTAAAGATGACAGAGACAAGTCAGGAATAAAGATGGATAGAGGCATTGGAGTGGGAAAAGGATGGATGGAAAGGATCAAAGAACACGAAAATATGGAAAAGAATCCAGCTGAGAGAAGAGGAACGAAATTAGCAAGATTGGCATGTAGTCATGACATGTAAGGTATGTATGTAAATGTATGGATTGTCCATCTGCACTCGTTTTTATGACGCGGTCAATACATTTGTTAAGCACTGTACTTTAAAATCATCTTTCAGCTAAACGTTGACATCGACCTTAGCTTGTGTGTATAGTTGTGAGTATGATTGCAACATAC
The DNA here is from genome assembly GCF_024500275.1 of Phycodurus eques. Lineage (NCBI taxonomy): Eukaryota > Metazoa > Chordata > Actinopteri > Syngnathiformes > Syngnathidae > Phycodurus > Phycodurus eques. The sequence continues at coordinate 6,309,383 of NC_084537.1, forward strand.
ACGGAGGGTTCAACTCCTACCTAAGGCACATGTTGGCTAGCCTTTCTATCTCTGTTTCCATGTGTTCTTGTAGCTCGCCGGGCCTGAGCAACACTTGGCAGATGGGGCAGATTGGAGCTTGGCTGTCATACAGTGACATTTTCTTCTTACCTGGAGACAACAAAGAAAATTTGAGTTAAAAACTAGTGGTATTAATGCAGTTTAGAGAAATAGAGCCAGGGACAAAAACAATTGTAAAATGTATCTTTCATCTTCAGGAGGTCATGACATCCACAGGCCCAGTGGGCAGCCTATGGCAACACAACATGCCTCTGGTGTCATAAATGTTTTGACCTTCCAAGCCTAAGTAATTAGGACTGAAATCACACAAACATCACATCAAAAGCTCGTAATACATCTTGCGGCACACAGTACAGAAGAACTAGGATCTTGTAACATGAAGCAATTTTGCTCTTACTCTTAGACTTTGTCACCTGTGGTACAATTCAGCTCGATTCGTACCTTACTGTCCTTTGCTGCCCAGACTAATCTACGTGTAAACCAGATGGATGTAGGAATTGCATTTCTAAATGGACACCTGGAAGAGGAAATCTACATGGAGCAACCAGAAGGATAAATCAAACCAGGTCAGGAACATCTAGTGTGCAAACTGAAGAAGTTAATATATTGACTGAAACAGTCTCCTCGCTGTTGGAGTAAGGCTTTCACCGAGGTTATGGAGAATATTGGTTTTAGACAGAGCACATCAGACCCATGTGTGTTTGTGAGACTTCGACATGAGCTAGAGATACTAGCTGTGCATGTGGATGACCTGATTTTGCTCACAGAATCAACAGAAACCATGGATGAGTTTGAAACAAGCTCTCAATGAGTGCTACAAGATGAAGGACATGGGTGAGCTGTCCGGGCATATCCTGGGCATCTCTTCTTCTTTTCCTTTGGGCTTGTCCAGCGTGTCATCCTTTTCCATGTAAGCCTATCTCCTGCATCCTCCTCTCTAACACCAACTGCCCTCATGTCTTCCCTCACGACATCCATCAACCTTCTCTTCGGTCTTCCTCAAGCTCTCTTGCCTGGCAGCTCCATCCTCATCATCCTTCTACCAATATACTCACTATTTCTCCTCTGGACGTGTCCAAACCATCGAAGTCTGCTCTCTCTTAACTTTGTCTCCAAAATATCTAACCTTGGTTGTCCCTCTGATGAGCTCATTTCTAATTTTAACATATTGCTTTGAAAGTACCATATTTTGATTGTATTAATGTGACCCTCATTTCTTTTCTTTTTCTTCTACAAAAACTCAGATGTAAATGATGATTTCCTTTCCTGATTTTGTGGGCTTTATGAGGTGGAAGCCCAAATTATGTAAAAATAAAACTTGAACTTGAAATTGTTTCAATTGTGGGCCCTGAATCTATAATCTATGAAAGTTTTTGAATGGAAATAAATACACTTTTCCATGATATTAATTTTTTTTTTGGAAAGGGTCTGTGTACACGAGCCTTCATATGTCGAGGGACAAACGCCGTATTTGTCCACCGATCCAGTTCGGCCGCCATTATTGTTTACATGCGCGAGGTGCGTTCAGTGACACTCCATAAATGGGAGCGACTGTGTTCTTTGTTCGGAAAATAATCATTTGTTACAGAATGCTCTAGTTAAAACATTCTATGATCACACTGTGATAATATGAAATGTATTTAGTTTTGTAATATAAGACGAGATAAAATATTCTGTTAATATAGTCAGCCAGAGCTGCTCGGACTGCAGTTATCAATGTCGTTTCACCGTCGTTCTTCTCATACTGTGTTGGGTGTATGTGTTTGCATATAAAAATTGTTTTGCTCAGAATGCTTTCGTTAAAACACTATGATCACACTGTTATAATATGGATTTTTTTTGGTTTTGTAATTTAAGACTACATCAAATATTTCTTTAATATGCAAAGTTATTGTCCTTTCATCGTCGTTTCTGTCATACTGTGTTGCATGTTTTTATCTGCACATTAAGGACAAAAGTCCTATTTTTGTTTGAATTCCTCATTTAAGAAAGACCATTCAAGCAAGTAGTTTTTCCTCGTGTTTTTGAGATCATAAATTGAAAGCTGCAACTGCCAACTCGTGTGGACTGAATGGGTGGCGACAAGGGGGAAATGAAACGCCAGTATTTTGAGGATAATCACTCGTCAGCAACATGCAGTATTGAAGAAAAAATATATTTTTTGGAAAAGTGAACTTAGTTCAAAATTTTGAATTTTTGAGATGAACTCTTTCATTTTTGGATAAGTGTACTGAAGTTTGAACTACTTTGTATAGAAAATGAACTTTCCCAAAACTGTGCGTGGATTTGTTTATGACAAAGGGGACAAGTACAGTACGCAACCGTATAGCAAACATTATGCTACTTATAGGTGTTTTTCTCAGTGTAGTCATTGTGTGACATATGACCAGTATACTACCATCTGATGATCTGTAAGTGGCAAAACTCTTAGGTGAAAAACATGGAAAATGTAGCCAAAGAGGAATCAGAGTAAAATGGGTCAAAGGAGGGTCTTGAAGTCAGATCAAGGAAATATTTGTTGTTGTTTTCTCACAAGGTTTCTTCATTTTTGTTTGAACAAATTGAACACGTCCAAAACTAGTAGTACGAAGAATGTCTCATTCCTAGTCAGCTTGTCTAAATTTTTATTTAAACTGTGGGCCCTGAATCTATAATCTATTAAAGTTGAACTTTTGGAATGGAATTATGGAAATAAAAAACCTTTTCCATGATATTCAATTTTTTGTGAAAGGGTCTGTACAAGGGCAGCGTTGTCCAACAGTTGATGTCTTGATATTTTCACCAAGCCACGACTAATAAGACAAAAGTTTGAGCGTCTTAGGAGAGAGATTGGGTTCTACCCTGCTTAAGTCAGACTAATATGCTTACCGTTTACAGTTCAGTATGTTATTAAAAGTAATAAGTGCGGTTAGAAAAGGAGTAAGTAAAAACTCTTACAGGTTTGAACAATCAATTTATAATATTGACATTATTTGTGATGTGCAGCACTGTTATTAGTTATGGAAATGACTAAAGTGCTGCAATGTCAGTGTTAAGTGGGAGTGTTGTAAGACAGTAATTTGACAGTGTGTTGATAAGGTGTTATACTCCCTCCTACTGACTATTTTTGTAAGTGTTCAGTCATCTGAATAAAAAACACGTTCCCAACAATAGGTTCACTTCTTCTTCCCAGATGTGCATGTATACTGGCCTCCCAGGCATCCTCCCGCACTGTCGGATTGAACATGTTACTTTCGAAAATTCTTTTTTCTTTCCTTATCTATGCCTCTTGCATATCATTTATAGTTTGTTCTATGTTCAAACGTGTTGAATCCCCCTTCTTTTTGTCCCATAATCACAATATATTTCTGTTTTCCACTCCCTTGTTTGGCTATTTTTCACCACACACCCAGTGTCTTCCTGCCTCCTTATTGTTTTGACAAGATAATTTGAGTCACGCTGAAGCTGTCGCTTTTCGGCACGGCAAACAAACAAAGAATGATCCAAACCTTTTCTGCAGCTGATAGGGCTCTTTCCCCCCACCAAACAAACACGCCTACGGCAACACGCACTGGACATACTGTATAAGCAGCCTATTTTTATGTTGTCTACGCGACATTTATGTTTTGATTTCCTTTCAGACATTCTCCTCTGATGTGTAAAGTTTCAATCAGCAACACCAGGATCATATCGAAAGCAGTACAAAGTCACTGACTTGACTTTTCATGCTATTGCTGTAGTCTGTTTAAAAAAACCACAAGATCAGCAAATAGGTCTAAAACATCACCTTTTATCATCAAAATCTGTTTTCAATCTTTAATTTGGAGCCATCTTCCCACCCCCTTTATTTCTTGTTTCTGTATACTTCTCGTGATATTTTTTCTCTTCCCTTTCCCCCTTTTACTTTTTCCCTATCTCTGTCAAATATTCCCTGAGGGATGTGAATGATTGTAGGAGGCAATGGACAGATAAATCCAGGGGAGGAGACAAAGATGGGTGGAGAGGGTATGTGTGGGGGATGCTGGGGGGGGTTGATGTCGCACACTAGTCTTGTCAGTGGCTTAAAGATGATTAATGTTGGAACAGAACACACGTGGACACACCCACCTCCTTCCCACATGTCATACTGTGCACCCCAAAGTCCAAAAACTGGCTGCGTTTAATCTTGGGCCGCACAGGACCACACCAAGGACCAAGTGGATGGACAGAGAGAGAAATGAAGATGAGCAAGGGAGGAAGATGAGAAGTGATGAGGATGGAAGGAGGAGAATAGCGGGACAATAACACGGAAATAGGCCTGACAGGACTTTTTAGCGTAGAGATTCCTCAGAATGCCAAATGCCGACTGGTGCAAGCAAAGAAGGGATGGCTGAACGCATGGATGGAGGAGAGCGGCGAGGATGTGCACACGTCTCTGACAGCTATGATTGAGAGCAGGCCGGATTCCCCCTAATGTACACAGATGGATTGGCTCATCTTTCTTTTATTTCAATTGTCTCTCCATCACCCCGTCTTGAACCTCTGTATATTCCCCACTGCCTCCAGTTCACACTTTCCCAATTTCATCTTTTTGTTTCTACTCTCTTTATCTGACCTCTAATCTTTCTTTCATCTCTTGCCACTTGTTCATCTGTCCTCAGATGGTCCGGAAACTCCTTGAATTGTGTTCACTTTGTAGAACAGAATGTCATACAACAAATACACCCCTAATAAGACTATAGGATACACATTATATATTGTGTTGTCGGGTAACATCGTGTACATCTGTCTGTCAACTTCATATGTAATAATGCAAACTTTTATAACACGTAGATAGTCAATTTCATTTCTAATTTAACATCTTCATAAATAATACATGATCTCGGTCAGAAACTCTGATGAATGAAACATGAGTCACAATCAAATAAAATACGATTTTTAAAAGCCAGAAACACACGCACACAATTTTATTTGAGCCAGTAAAAATGTCAGTCTGAGCCGAAACATCAAGTTTAGAGTCACAAAGTGTGATTGGCAATGAGAAACCTTCAAAGTGCCTTTCTTTAATAACAGGAGATGTTGCCCACACCCTGAGCCTAATGAGCAATTAAGGAGTCCAGATGGTAAGGAGGGGCCGATGCATCATATGGAAGAATGGAGAGCAAAGAGAAATTGGTCCATGTTTTACCATCTTTGCCCTTCATAATCATCTTAGTATTCTTCCTCCTCTATTTTTGTGCCCTTTAACCTTTCCTTATTACCTGTATTTTCCTATTCTATGATTCCTCCTTGCCCTGTACTATTCTCTCGAACCCCGTTCATCCTTAACACATTTGGACAAGCGTTATGCTTTATTTTCGCAATCTCCTCGCTCCCCATCACGAAGCCTCGCTCGTCCATCCCTGAGTTGCTTTGGTCCAGATGAAGTGGGAATCAATAGATGCAAGATAGCACAGGCTCCCAGTCACAGACTACAATGGGCTGAGGTAAAAGGCCACCTCCAGAGAGGACAGGGATTGTCAGCTCAATACTCACTCTCAATGGAAGCGAAGATAAAAAACCATTTGGGGTGCCCTCATGGCTCAGTGGGCTAAGAGGCACACCATGTACTCACAACACGGTTCCAAATCCCATTTAATGACTTGCATTGCGTGTCATCCCTTCACTTTTATCTCACATATCACAGCAGCATCTCAGGAAATACAGGATTTCTGTACATTGGACTTTTCCCAAGTTAAATTCCACATGCTTCGATTGTGCATATTCACTCAGAAAATGTAATTCAATTTATATTCATTCATGCAAGAAGTTGAACACACACACACACAAACAAACAAAAAACTACACCTGCACTGAACTTGAGTGTTTGTCTTTTATATCTTCTAACACAGATGGAATTTTCTTGTAAATTACAAAACCAATTAGCTAATGAGGTCTGGGCATGTAAACTGGATTTAAGTACAACAATAAGAGTGAGAAAAACAGAGCGCCAGATTTACAAGTTGGCACGTACACAGTATTTAGAGCTATACACACTGTCACACACTAACAGAATGCAAAACACACAAGCACTTTTCCCAAATGGAATTACAACCATGCAGAGGGTGTTTTTCTACCCTTGAAGAACTGTCTTCTCCTTGTGTGTGCGTGAACAAACACACAGTTGCAATTCGGCCCTCCTTGTTGTTCGAATAAATGAGTTTTCTGACATGCATCAAGTGTTTACGCCTGCTTAGCCCTCTTTTCTCGCCTCCCACTTCTCTGCGCCCTTTTACTCCTCCTCCCACTGCTATCCAGGCCAGTTAGCTGTAACACCCGCCAACATCGGTAAACAAGGAAATCTCTCAGCTGCAGCCCAGCGCGTAACTGCATTACAGAGCCCGATAACCTCTTCAAATAATGTGCGATAAGGGGAATTTGATTTGATTCACAGAAAAGGGAAAGAAGGCCACTTCTCTTTCCCCTCAAACACATCCTTTTACATTCTTTCTTTGTTCCTCTTTCTTTTCATGTTCTCTCCCCTTTTACTACACAATTTTCAATTTTCTCCACACCTTCTCTTTATGTATCCTAAGGGGTCCAGCCCTCATCTTGTTTCAAATGTGTCTTATTTCAAATGTGCCTCCCACCCACCTCTTCCCTCTCACCAGAATGACACCACCTCGCATCCGAAATCGAATAAATACTGCCAATGTGTCAGCCTTCATTTTGACTCTGCCCTCTTTACGCACCGACAATAGAAGGTGAGGAGAGGGGCCGCGGCAAAGCCATCATCTCCATAATGGCAAATATGAGCCCAAAACCAGAGACAGTATTAACACAAATGGGTCTAGCAAGGTGTCTCAAAGAGAGATGATATGTTTTTTTCCTAAGTGAGCTGTGATTTAAGCAGGCAAGACACTGGGCTGATTGTTGCCTCTGTGTGTGCTCATGCGCTAAATAGATGGGTCTAGGTGGCTCATTCAGAGGACGTTTGATGAAATGGAACGGGGGTCAACTTCAGTTTGCCACCCAGGCTGCGTTCCACTGCGCCATGTCTGCGTGCACGCTTCCAGTGTCTCGCCTCACAGGCGTGTGTGAGTGCTGGTGTGAATGCGCTTACATGTTCACCCACACTGACAGTGATGCATGGCACTTTTAAATAGCACTCCTCCACGCCCAGCTCAAAACTCATCACCGGGCTCTTTCACTATCCCGCCCTCGCCTCGCTCCCAGGGGCTGTCACTTTTAGAAAAGCAAATGAAATGTCGGCATACCGGGGAGGCGGGATCAGGAGATGGCTGGATAGAGGGATCAAGAGGGGACAGGTGTGTGTGTGTGTGTGTGTGTGTGTGTGTGTGCAAAGCTGGTTTCCTTCTGTTAAAGTCTGGAGAGTCAAAAGCTCTGTGTCTATACATGCTTGTTTTCCTACTATGCATGCATGAAACTTGGAAATTGCATACTACAGTCACTGGACACTTCATTGGGTACAAGTGTAATGAGTGCTGATACAAGAAGATCATTTGCATTTATAAAAATAACGATGCACAGTTTTGACTGGAGAGTCAATTACTTTTTATTATTGCTGTTTACAGTTGTGTAGAACTGCACTGAATCAGTTTTCACAATATTTTGGTGATCTTATTGAGCAACAAATTTGACCAAAATATAAGGAGCTTTCATTGAACGCCGCATGACACAAGCAACAACCACAACGATGAACATTGTTCAGTGAATTCTCAGCAATTGTAAAGATACAATTCTTTGATACAATACTTATATTGGATTACATTACATGAATGAAGCGATGTTCGTTTCGAGGCGGAATAGGAAGAAAACAAAAAAATAATCAAAAGAAAGGGCAGATAAATTAGCACATCATAAATAATCAACTGACTGATTTTTCTGGGCTCTACAGATAAATGATGATCTGATGATCTTCGTGCACATGTGTGTTTTTGTGTGCATCAGCATGTGTAATGTGGGTTTTACTCCTGGGACCTTGGTGCGCGTGTCTGTCTGAAAGACAGAGCAGTGGGATCCTGGAGAGGTTATCTCCAACCACTGACAGCTGTTTATTCAATCAATCACTGTGTCAGCATGTGTGTGTGTGCGTGTGTGTGTGTGTGTGTGTGTATTTGTTTGTAATATAGTGAGGAAATGGTAAAGGAGACAGAAGTAAATTAATGGAGCATCAACCACTCATTGACCCACAAAGCAAAGGGACATCCATCCACACTCTCTTTATGATAAAAGGCTTGAATAATTAGTAATAATGTGTGAGCTGAGGAAAGTAGTTGGTGGAGGGGAGTTATGACAAAAGCCAAGTCAATGACTGTACCTTCACTTAACATAAACAAAATACATTTTCTGTACCTTATATAGTAACATGAAGAGCGTCTGTTCATTTTATGTTTGTAAGCAGTACACAAAGCTTAATAGTAAAATGATCACTAAACTCTATAATGTGAGTAAGACAACATGAGGTGTCCCGTCTGGTTATCCAGGTCACTGAGAGCGATGCGATTCTTCACATTCTTCAGCATTGCTATTCTTCTTGTAGCCTTGATATACAAAATATATTCGGCCTATTAAAAAGTGACAGAAAGAGCCGTATTCAAACTCTCTCTCCTGACAGCCTCTGTTTTATTTTGCCTTCCTCAGCTGGCGATAAGAGGCGGGCCACCTAACGAAGAGGTGTGGGCGTGAGGCCTGTCGGTCCTCATCTCCATGTCAAAGGGCCTACCGGGGAACATGCTGAGCGCCAGCGGCAGCGGGAGTATCAGCAAGTAGGCAGCAGAAGCCCGGACTCAGCCTTAATCATTGTGTAAAACAGACACAGCTCGTGTCGTTTGAGCAGATGTCATCATGTCCTGTCTTAACATTTCGGCTTCATATCTTGAAAAAGTATAATACATATAATACATTTTGTGTGTGTATATATTTATTAGGGATGCACCAAATACCAGTACTACTACAGAGTAAAAATGCTCCGATACTATGACATCGATACCAATTCACCAGCCTGACATATACATTATATTGCAAAAAGTATTCGCTCACCTGCCTTGAATTAGATATGAATTGAAGTGACATCCCATTCTTAGTCCATAGGGTTTAATGTGACATCGGTCCAGCCTCTGCAATCAGAACATCTTAAACTCTTCTGGAAATGCTTTCCGCAAGGTTTAGGAGTGTATTTATGGAAATTTATGACCATTTCTCCAGAAGCTCATTTGTGAGGTTACAAACTGATGCTGGACGAGAAGGCCTGGCTCTCAGTCTCCGCTCTAATGCATCCAAAACTGTCCTATGGTGTTGAGGTGAGGCCAGTCAACTTCATCCACATCAAACTCTCTCACCCGTATCTTTATGAACCTTGATTTGTGCACTGAAGAATAGTTATGTATTCAGCATACCAAGAGATTTCGGAGAGTCAAACAGTTTGGGGATTACCCCTTCCTTGTTCCAACGTGTCTGTGCACCAGTGCACAAAGCAAGGTCCATAAGACATGGATGAGAGAATTTGGTATGGGCGAACTTAACTAACCTGCAAAGACTCCTGCCCTCAACCCGATAGAACACCTTTTGGGTTGATTTCAAGTGGACAGTGAGCTTGGTCTTCTCATCCGACATCAGTGTGTGACCTCACAAATATGCTCCTGGACGAATCCTCAAAAATTCCCATAAACACACTCCTAAACCTTGTTGAAAGCCTTTCCACAAGAGTTGAAGCTGTTATAGCTGCAAAGGGTAGACCAACATCATATTGAACCATATGGATTTGGAATGGGATAACACTTAAAATCCTATGTGAGTCAAGGCAGCTGAGTGAATACTTCTGGCAATATAGTGTACCTTCCAGTTTGAATTTGACGATTCCTTTTTTAAGCATTTACACACATTATGTGGACAGAACGCAACACACCTTTTACTCAATGATTCAGTTTGGCATTTTATACAATTTTATACTTATGTGGGGAGGCCCTTTTTTAGTTCAAGCAAGATCACGCATGCCACACTGCGCAAAACAAGTTCCGCAAAGGTGTGTTAGGATAGGTTTGATATGAAAGAACTCAACCCCATCCATCACCTTTTGAATGAACGATAACTGAAATTGTGTGTTTGACAGTGTACCAGTCCGTACATTTAGACTAGCATGAATTGACATACAGAATGCTGTACAGTCTACACATTATTTGCTGTTAATTCTCTTTATATTCTTGCATAATATTTTTTTCTTTCATTCTCTCAACTTTTATATAATTTCTCCTGTGATGCCATTACCCTCCTTCCTCCCATTATCTCTCTCTCCCTGCTGCTTTCATATGGTCTAGCAGCTGAATTAATTACCAAAGCCAATTAACGGTAGATTGGCTGATGTTTTAACTAATTAGCCATAATGAGGGTTGTGGATGCCCGCTTGGTGTTAATTAAATCTTAACACGGAGGGAGGGAGGGAATGGGAGGAGGGACAGATGGATGGATAGCTAGATGGATCAAGGCTTGTACACACTTTACACATGCATGTGCATGAGTGGTTATTGACGATATGTGGAGCGCCCACCTTGATGGCAGAATTGTGTACTATTAACATTATTGCCCTTCATAACAGAACACCTATCTTATTAGAAAGAAATAGCACATTAATATAGGGTACAGTATTATAATATATCATTAATAGCAGTCCATTATTCAGTTATGGCTTTATCTCTCATGTCATAACCTTCTATCGAAGGAATTTATTTAAAAAAAAAAAAAAGCTGCATTGTGCATGTTTGTTATTGCACTACGTGCCCGCCAAAGAGGAGCAGCAGATTAAAATCTTAAATCAATGTCACACTGTCCTCTCAGTGCCAGATTACTGTCCGCATTTACCTGAGCTTCATTGTCACCTGCTGTATAATCGCAGAGATGAGATGAGAAATGCATTCAATGATTATTATTATTATATTTTGTAAAGGACCCTAGAGTTAACACAAATCCCCTAATAGGAGTGAATATTTATGTACGCATAAAGTGGGTGATATACATGTTTGTGTATCTTTTTTTAAATTAAGTTAACAATACATTTATTCATTGTTAGCCATTTCCTTTAGTTGATATTTAGATATTTAGAAGATATTGAGATAATTTCCTGAGAATGACATTGAAGTGACATTAGTGAAAGTCAATTACAGTATGCTGTACGTTGGAATGTCCTTGTGTGTCACATTACGCAAAGTTATGACGTATCCCTGTCCTCCCTGTGTTCCTCCATTTTGCTGGATGCCGACAGGCTGTAAAGGTGGCCATAAAAATCTGCATGGCTGTGTAAAAGGCTTAATGATTTTAAAGTTACACGAGAAAAGAGCCCGCAGTTTGTCTCATCTATCAACTCTAGCACCGGAGCTGTCGCCAAATGGCCCTGCCACCTAACCTGACTCTTAGCGATGCACGGCCTAACACTCACTCCCTCTCAGTCTGCTTGTATCTTGTGTGAACGGGAGAGCCCCCCCTTTATTTATTATTTTTTTTAAGCAATGCTACAGTGCATCAACACTATTTCTTCTTCGTAGTATTATTTAATTTATACGGACAGAAAGATCAATTCTCAGCAAACTCAATCAAATAAACAAAAGGTGCCTCTTCAGATTTGCATTAGGGTATCTTTCCATAAAAAAAAAAGATTAAAGGGAGGATATGGAGACAAAGGAGATGCGGTACTGATGTCATACAGCAACAGGAGCTATACCACCGACTAAGTGTCCATCAGATCCATATCATACATATATGCATGGTAGCTTGGAATGCTCTATTGCTGTGATGTTTTGACAACCTCAATTCAGTCCTTTCATTTCAACTCTGCAGCATCTCTTAACATTCACTTGCAAATTTTAGAGGGAATTGCAATTCCTTGGTGGAAAATGGCCTCCTGAATTCAACAAAAGAAGCCCCCCCCCCCAAAAAAACCCATCTCACCCTGAAAACTATCAGCCGCACCAAAAATTACACATGGCAATCATGGCAGGCAAATGAGATGCTTTTACACTGTTAGGCCGTGACCTTCTATTTCCTTTCAACAAATAAGAGGGTTTTTCTTTTTTTAGATGCCGATATGGAAAGGTAGGGCATTAGGACTCATGTTTCATGGCTATTGGTGGGAAATAAAAGGTCTAAATTTGCACCAATATAAAGCTGTGTACCACAATAGCCAAATGTAAATCAGATAAATACAAGGAATTGATATCATTCAAACAACTGCAGTCTAAAATCCGGGGAGCGTTTGCACCAGAAGATGCTATTGTAGTTTTTTTTGTTTTTGTGCACAAGTGTGTGTGTCAGGATGGAGGATTGTCAGCGACTGGGAAGAACCTATTTCCTCTTGCTGAATCCCCGGCTCTAAATGATGGATTGATATCTCTCTTGTCGTGGATTATATGTGAATATGTGTGCGAGAGCATGAGCCCTCTCAGCCTCTTGCTGCCTCTCCTCTCAGGCCCTTATCAGCTCTTGTCACAAACAGAGGATAGGGGATAATCCTTCATACAAGAGTAGCAGTCTGGCCTTCCATCTATCTAACTGTCTGTCTGCGCAATGTCTGTTATATTACCCCTCTCTCTGACGTCCAGCTGGACTCAAAATAAAACACGCACCGATCAAACTTCCTGCATTGCAGTAGTGTGTGTCAGTATGGTTCAGGGAGCGATAAATGAAAGTCACAGTTTTAGCGTGCTGCATTTGGTCCAGATGTCAATCAATCTTGACAAAGATGATGCATTTTTAAGTCAAAAATTGGGTGATGTGCGTCACACTCGACAGCCAAAACATTGGGCGCACTTGCAGAATGTCTGCCCTCAACGTTTTGATGTATTAATACTTGAATGGATGGGAAATATTGTAGATGGAGTTTGTACCCTTTCTCTCCTTTGTATTTAAAGACGTGAGCCAACATTAAAGAAACACTTCCTGTAGCCTAAGCCACAGTAAACTACAACTAGAATAATAAACATTTGCTTAAATATTGATCCAGCTCTTGAAGTTGAGCAGATGTACAAAGAGTCTCTATCTCTTATTCGGAGGGGCTGCTAACAAAACAAAAAAAGAAAAAAGATGGAAAATGAGTAAATTAAAAAATAAAAACCTGCTGAACAATATGATGCTTTGGATGTCTGCTTTAGTGGCGTGTGTGCTATCCATGTGCCCAAGACAGTGCGTGCTGTGCGAAACCATACAGTATCTGAAGGCAATTGTCGTATTTAAGTTGGACTATAACAATCAAATGTCTCTGTAGCACTATGAGTGGTGGAAACACAGGTATGGGAAATAGATATAGGTGCCTTTGAGCAGATATTGGATGTCTATCTGCTGGAGTGGCATATTGCACAAGTCACACCTGAGGCTGTTCCGTGTGCGCCTGAAAGTGTGTGTGTGAACAGGGGAGGTTGGCGTGTGTGTGCACGTGGGGCAATCAGACATGTTGTGATTGCATCACACTGGCAATTGCTTGTCATTGTGATCTTATCAACACGCAATCTCTGCTCATTCACTTCCTCTCCATGTCACGACGCCTGACAATAATGATGCCCAATAGAGGGCAATGTTTCACAACACTTGGTTTATGTTAGGGCGAGGGAATATACTTTACATTCTTCAGAACTGACGTAAATGACTCATATTATAGAAGTAATATTTATATATCGCACTTTTATATGAAATTCATATTTTTTAAATGTATATTACTTTATGATAATGGTAAAAATACATGTTTTTTTTGTCATTTACTTTACAATAATACCGTGTCTAACATTGAAATATTTCTCTCTCTCTCTCTTTATATATATATATATATATATATATATATATATATATATATATATATATATATATTGGATATTTTGCTTGGTAAAGAAGCAAGCAAATGGTTTGGTATAATCATTCTTCCATGTTTCTGGAAAACTCCTTGTATTGAGGCCTGCGTCTGCTGTATTTTATCTACACCACGCAAGAAACAGGACAAATCTGACAGATACGATCAATAGGGAATCAAACAGACAAAAATGGCTTTAGCTCGCACATTAACATACCTTCTGTTTACTCACTGTGTTTCTTTTCCATCTTTTGTATCGTATCATCCCCACTTTCTTTTTGTGTGTCTTATCCTTCCCTAATCGGTGATGCCCTTGACAAGTCCACTCTTTCCCAAAGACTTGAATGTGGGTTTTGGTGACAGAGAGCAGAATGAAATGTTTTCTGTTTTTTTTAGTTTGGGCCCTCAAAAACGATGAGGTGAGCCAATGGAGGCCGAGATGGTCGGACTAAGTAATAGCATATAGATGACAGCGGCTTAGAACACGCTCTCTGGATGCACATGCACACACCCTGCCTGGGGACTCAAATCTCAGAGCAATTTTCAAGCTTGATGATTGGCAGCTTGCTGCGTATTCTTCCCTTACAAGACCTGATGATAACCCTGGCTAACCCATTCCAGGTTTCCATGTCACCTTTTTTTTTTCTCTTTTTCTGCCACTCTTCATCTTTTTTTTTTTTTAACTTGCTGTGTCTCCCTGAAGAACCACAACCCCTTCAGACTGCCTCTCTCGCTCATCCTTCTTTTCACCCTTCCCCTCCCACTGTCTCTTTCTGGCCCTGTTGTGGACCTATTACAATGACATGGGTGATAAGAAACATTTATCGCATGTTGCGGCGTCGCTGGCGTGGTGATTGAGAGAAAGTCCTCAACAACAGGTTTAGGGGAGAAATATGCACACGCAGATTCATGCACAAAGTTAGGGCATAAGGTTTTTAACATGGGCACGTGACTGCAACAAACAATGGACAATAACTGCTCATAGAGACAAACAAATAACCCGAATAACTCATGCATCCACATGCACATACACAGAATGCAACTATAAATGGCACTTCTATTCTCCCATTTTGTGTTTTGCAGTTACAGTATTTCTCCATGACTAAAAAATCCTGCTATCTGAACCAAAGGCTCCTGCCCTCAACCCACTTATTATATCGGGATTTGAACAGAACAGATCAGAAATGTGAGGCATATGTGCTAACCAGTTGCCCACCGTGCCGCCTACTTTTTTTTTGTTTTTATCCACACATACAGTATATATTTTTTTAAGTGGTAAACCGAACTTTTGTTTTGTTTTCCAAAATCCATTGCTATTCTGAACAACAAGGATTATTTCTACAGCTTTATGATCGGATCCTTGTCCTTTCCTTTATCCTATGTTGTGTGTAATGAGTCGAGGTCTGGTTTGAGGCAATAATTTGGTTTTGCAGGGAGAGTCAAGGGTTTTGTGATTGTACTTTGAATTTTTGGATTTGTGTTTAAGGTATTGAGAAAATGGGTGTTTATTTATTTATAATTTAACTACTGTATGTTAACCTAATCCAACCTAACTTAATGTGACCTAACCTCACCTAAAAAAATCTAAAAAAAAAAGTTCAGTATCGCGCTATTGTTTTTCACGTTTTAACATTTAATGTTTGTGATAAGTTTGATTTCCACATTCGGCTAAACAAAACGAAGCAATTTCCTCCGGTTCAGGTCACTGGCAGAACCCTTTAAAGGCATGCATGTCTTCTTTTTAAATCACTCGGGATTCATTTCTTTTTTTTTTTTTTTTTTTACTGTGTTATTGAAGAGCAGTGTAGGTAGTAGCTAGTAACGTTGATTAACTTAACTAACTTCTAAGGAATTTGTTTTGTTTTGCCAAATACGAAAGTGAAACGTTATCAGGTTATAACTTGATAACGTATGTTCAAATGTGAAATGTATCATATTACAACATGACACTTATTACATTAAAAGGTGAAATTCATTACATTTGATTGTGAAATGTATCACGTTAAAACCTTTAGAACTATATCATGTCATAAGGTCATATTAAACTTATCGCATTAGAACATGAAATTGATTTCATTAAAACATTACATTTATCTGAACTTATACTGATGCTGAACTTTTTTTTTTTTTCCTGGCGTGGCAGCAGTGCGCCTCCAAAAACGTACTATTATTGTAACAGGGAGAGATAGGGGATGCTTTCTACCTGGCTATATGTCAGCCTGACTATTTAGTCCTCGATCGTTCTTAGCATCTCTCTGTTTTTCCGACTGTCCATTTGACTGCTCTGACACCGAATAATAGTTGACTTCATTGTGATCATATAATGAACCTTTTGTTTGCCACATAATATAGACACACAGTCACACACACAAGGTCTTCTTTGTTTTGAAGCATCATGGTACAGTCACATCCACAGCTGGACCAGTGCAGGGCACTGAGTGGGACAAGGAGAGGGTGAGGGTGAGGAGTAGTAGGTAAGGCATGGGGGGGATGAGAGAGAAATGGGGGTAAGATGAGGTAAGGTGCACAGAGAGGTTATTAGCTAAAAAAAAATGGATGTGAAAATGTTTAACAGGGAAAAAGAAAATGTATTACGTTTTGCAGATTGGTAGTATTTACTAGTTGCTGATGGTGTCGTGGTGCATCTGCCTGAGTTCGGTGTGGGCGCCGTGGGTTGAGTTCCCACTCAGTGATGGTGTGACTGTGAGTTTGAATGGCTGTCTGTCTCAACGTGTGCCCTGCGACTGACTGGGGACCAGTTCAGGGTGTAGTCCGGATTTCGCCCGAAGTCAGCCGGGATAGGCTCCAGCGCCGCACGACCCGGAACAGGTCAAGTGGTATTGACAATGGATGGATGGATTTTGTATTGTCACTAATCCTTGTTGCCATTTTGACAAGCTTAACATATTCTCACAGCCAACAGCATTAAATACACCTGCACAATTTAATGTATGGTGTTCCCTCACTATATTGTGGTTCACCAACTGTGCAGTGCATTGCATTTTTCAATTTTTTAAAATGTTATATTGATATTGCACGTAATTGGACATATCGTGGGATTTTGAGTGCATCCTGTAATTTGTTTGTGATAAAATAAACGCTAAAGCACATGCTACAAGTTATAAAAAGTACATAGTCTAAAGTACTACTGTGTATTACTGTGTGCACTGTACTGTATATACTGTATATTATATGGTTTAAAAGGTGTTTAAATGTATACAAAGTGTTTATAAGTGTATGGTAGAGGTTAATGGGAGTGTGGGGAGATTCATATAGCTTTAAAATATGTATAAATAACCAAAACAAAATGTGGGGGTGGTCCTGAACATAACCCACGTGATATACAAGGGATTGCTACCAGACCATAGCATAGCAGATTTTTACAAAAATAAGCTCTGTTTTTACACTGTAAAAACTTTGCGGTAAGATTCTCCCTGCTTACAATACATACTGTAACACATTTAAAATATTATTTGGTGACCTACAGTATAAGCTTTTGCAGCACCTGCGAGATGAGGCGAGGGGAGGCGTTATTTACAGCTTTAGAAAGAGATGCCTCAAAAAAAAAAAAAAAAAAAAAAAAGCTTCGATCAAACACTGAAATTGCTATTAATCCGAGAGCTAAAAACATGATTTGATGTCTTTCCCCCAACTCCCTGGCTCGTGCACATTGAGCCACCTTTCTTCCTGCTATCTCCCATCATTTATCACGGCTGTAACTGCTCGCCAGCCTTGCACGTTACTGTACCCTGTCACACTGCTGGCTAAACAAACTGCTTCTTGATATATGAGGGCCTACACCCCCCATAAACATATTCACTTTTAACGAGCGTGCTACCGGCTTGGCATTGCCAGACATCACCTTCAGCGAGTGTGTGTATCTGCATGTGTGTGTGTAATATGAAAACTGCTTGTGAGAAATCTACCCCTTGGGTACCACCTCATAACTCTCTTCCCTCTGTCCTTCCCTTCCTCCCATTCCATCTATCTTTATTCCTCAAGTTAGGCATTAGCCCTCCATTACCCATTAGAGGCTGTAAGTGTCTTTGACAATAGACGAAACAGCTCTGTCTTAGAAGGAGAAGGGGCAGAAGAAGAAATTTTTTGGGAAACAAGGGTCACTTTTTAATGGAATGGCTATATTTACAGGGTTGTGATACATTTTCTCTAGACTATATTTTATGGCAGATGCGCAGTGCTGTGATATTGAATCTTCTGATCTGGACTTTTTTTTCTTTTTTTTTTTTTTTTTTTTACTACAACAGGACTAGCAGTTCTTGAAGTGTGTCTTGTTGCTTGTGACAACGTAAGAACATCGGAACATACAGTAATTGCCATAGCCTGCAGTGACTGCATGAAAACATTGTCACAGCTCCGTTCAAATAAGACAAGGTTTTAAAAATACATTTGTGTAACATGCAAACAAGTTAGTTCAACTGTAGTTGTACCGAATAGAATTTGTCATCCTAGGGCTAACGCATTAATGGAGTTTCGAAATCAAATGATTTTATGAGTACATGTACATCATAAAACATTTACAGCAGTGTATCGCTATCCTAAAGCTTACCTATTTTTACCTATACTTTTTATTTTTTATTATATTCAAGGGTTCATTTGTGATGTTGCCAAATTACAGCATGCGTGTTAATGTCCGCCGCATTTCAACTACGTTCGCATTCTCCTAGAGTGCTTTCAAGTTTTATGTATTTATTGTCTCCAGTTTATTAAATAACATACTAATCTGCCTGAACGAGATTAAAGATGAATGGAACGCTGCAGCATTATCACTATATGCCACAAAGCGCACATGCACTCAGTCACATGCGCAGTGGGGCCAAGCAAACATGGGGACAGGCATGCATGCAGCCACCCACATACACTGGTCTTATCACCAACAGCCACTGATGCACAAGCTGGGAAAGGTTAATTACATAGTTGTTCCAATGTTTTATGACTTTGCTAAATTGTAGTTACACAGGTCCTCTTCTTATCAAGAAATAAATTCATTAGTGGCTAACACACCTCACCGGGGCAGATCATTTAGTTCTGACTAACAAGATTAGAGGATGGAAAGGCCTAATTGTAAATCTGCACACTTTGGGACTCTGAGTCATAGATATAGATGAATAAGATACACACTTGGTCTGCTCCTTGAATTGAAATGCAGGTTTGTGGTAGAGTTCAAATGTATTTTTGGAGGAACAAATTCAGTATTTTCTGTGATCACACCTTCTGAACCCAAAATACAGCTTCATATGTCTGCTCTTGTTAAATTAAATTGGCAAATATTACCTGCTGTGTGCAGAGGTAGACGAAGTGCCCCCTCTCCTCACAGCATACACACTCACTTGAGGCTCTTTTGATCTCAGATGAAAAGAATGACAGATACAGTCATCGGTAGGTCAATCGAAAATCCAATCAAAGACAAGTTCATGTCATGAACAATTATCTTAGACACATTTCTGAGTCGTATGGCTTCTCAGACTCTGGAAGAGCAAGAAGTGCTCTGCTTGCTTAAAACAACATCATCTGCATTGAAGCATTGCCGCTATACTTCATCAGAGGCATCTCACTTGCACCGGAATGAAGAGGCATTCACGATTGAATGTACATTTTTTTTTTTTAGCTATCCTGGTTGAGAATTCACCCTGCCTGACTGTTAGTCCTTCTGAAACCACAGACGCACACCACCCGCCTTCTTCCGTTTCTGCAACGGCTCGGCAGGTGCTGGGCCTTGTCGGAGTGTTAAGTTACAGGAAGTGTGTTACAACAGACTACAACAGTGAAGGAAGGAAACAGAGATCGGGCACTAGAATAGCCACTCATCGTCGGGGTATGTAAAAGGGTGTGACTGTAACTGAGACCAATTTGACGTGAACCATGAAGTCGTGTTACCCTGGTCTTACTGGAAGTGTGGGTTGTGCGAAAACACAAATCAAAGTGTGTGAATATGACAAAATAGGTCATACATTTTATTGTTAAGCAATGAGCGACCGATTCTATTCGTTTTCATTTTAGTCTGATAAACACGTCAGCACGTCAGATACAAATACAAAAGCTTGTCGCCATTTTCTATTCACTTTTAAACACCGTTAAAATGAACATGTACACACACACGCGCACACACGCACACACATTTACCCATGTACACGTTCATCTTGTCTATAATAAGCCCATTACCATTAAAGCTGTCAAAGCCTGAGTGTTGAGTGTTACTGCTGAGAAATTACATCGAATTGACACCCTGTGACATGTGACACACAGACCCACACACACACACACACACACACACACACACACACGTACACACACACACAGCCCCTCCATCTGTCCCTACATACTCTCAACTTTGCAAGTATGTTGACTCAATGCGCATGTGTAGTTGCAAGTGTTTATTTTTGTTTTGTCTGTGCTCGTACTTGCAAGCCACGTGTCAGGGGACAGTGTAATTTTCAAATCTGAAGCCAAAGAGTAAAGACCGCCCCAGCTCGACACCCTCCCCCACACGCACACCCGCGAATATTCCGTTATGTTCTGCTGAGAATTAATGCTTTGTGGTCTTGGAATCATGCAGCGAGAGAGAGAGAGAGAGAGAGAGAGAGAGAGAAAGAGAGAGAGAGAGAGAGAGAAACGAGGTAAGGAGTTTATAAACTTAACAAGCAGTGGTCAGAAAATTGTAATTGAAAGTGGGGAGGATGAAGGACAGCAGGCAATGGCCACAACCACAGCCGAGTGCTGAACATATGTATGCTGAAGGAGGAAAACAAAGGCTATATTGCAACAATATGTGATTCCGCATGGAATCTTTATAAATCATTTTGATAATGCAAGTGTAATGATTGCCATTGCTACCCTTTAATGAGCCCTATTTAATCTCAGCGATATTAGTATCTACCACGAGGAAATGATTTCCCCTGAGCGCCGTTCTTCATGTTGAACCGTCTTGAATAAGCTGAATAGTAAACATTATAATATTGTGCTTTTGCAACAACAACAATAACAACAACAACAACAGCAACGAAACATTAGACCTCATTCACTAACCGTTCAAATTGTTCTTAAAACAAATGGATTCCTATCGCACTTTTCAAGAACACTGTCGCATTCACTGATGTATGGTTAGATCCGAACACTTGATAGAATACTTTTATACATTGAAGCACGGTAAGATAGAACAAATTAACATTATGTTAAAAGGCTCGACAATATAAGCCTAAGCTTCAGTCTACAACTTTCGGTCTTTATTTATATGTAAGATTTTGTATCGAATGCTGATTTGTGGAATACTATATGACCAACTGAACTAATTAATTGTATTTACTGATTGGTTGGTTTTCATGGCCCTAAGTAAGCCTTTTCACCGAAGTTGTGCAATATTTTTTCACCCGTCATCTTGAAACCCATAATATTTTTGTGGGAAAAAAAAGAAAAAAAAAATCTCAATTTGGCACAGTTAGCTGGCTCCAAACAAAAAAAAAAAAACAAGATTAGCCAAACACACAGACATACAGACACACGTGCACGCATGCGCACACACATACACATACACAACGTGTTTGGAGTGAGTGCTGACGCATTTATCACATTAGTATTAGTCCTTTTCTCTGTCGCCACAATCCTCACAGCTGGTGTTGACATGCGCTCCCTGCACCCCTGCAGCACCCCCGAGGCCCTGTGTGTGCATCTCTGGAATGCGTGAGAGAGATTCTTCTATTTCTCTGATCATTTCTGTCCAGTTAAAAAGCTCGTAAACAGTGCAGAATATAAGGCATGCGGGTTAATTTGAAATGCTATTTGAACAAAAACAACAACAACAACAACAAAAACAGGCTTTATCAGTATAATATGAGAGAATCTGAGGTGGAGCAAGTGACAGAGGACGGACAAGATTGGTGATGCCAGCTTCCATATGACAAGTGGCGACGTTATGAAGATGGACGGGGGGCTGAGACAGAGCGCCTGACCTTTCCCAAAATGCCACATGTCACCGTGCTTTTATGTCACTCTCTGCAAAACAATATGTCAGGGGCATAAAAAAATCACAACGCTCACTCTGAATTATGCCATTATGGCCCACCACAAAAAAATAATCATTAAGATGACATTATTCCACACTTAACTCGGAGGACGGGGGGGCACAGAGGCTCTTTGAATTTATGATTGGTAGTGATTTCATGAGTAATGTCGGCACAGTCAACCGTTGTCTTTTTAGATGTATCGTTATGACTTTAATGCCTCGTCGTGAGACTTTGGGGGAAAGCTCAGCGTGGCAATGATGAGAGCAGAGATTTCTTCTCGCAGAGGAGCTGTACGCCAGTCTTCTCATGGGTCTATTAGTGCATTAGACATTTTTTCCATCAAACTGAGCTGTATTCAAATCATTTTCCCGCTCCATAACATGGCCATTACTTTTTATATTTTAGCAAAAATAAATGTTCAGCAGCAACCAGATTGAAATTAATGATGATGTTTCATTTTTTTTCTTTTACTCTTTATAGCAGATTAGCACTACTTGGCCCATTTACTTCATGCTAGCTACTTTGTTGGAGTCTTCCATACATCCATTTTTTTTATAACATTATTTATTGAGCACGTTTCATACAATGAGATGCAACTCAAAATTATGTATATAGTTAAAATCAACCCTTTCCTGCCACTCATCCGCACACATGCATGTACGAACACAAACACACACACACACACACACACACACACACAGACACACACGGAAACTGTGTGTTAGGTTCATTTAGGTTGATTAAGAAAACAATTGCACATTAGCTTTCAATAAAACGCCCCACCACCTGAACCATAATAATGTGGTAAAGGTATTAGTTGAGGAATTAAAAAAAAAAAAAAAAAAAACCTAAAGCTGTAGTAAACTTGTATAGTATGCTCTCTTTTTTCATTACTGTCACATCACATCTGTAGATGTTAGTTATGTAATTCAAGTGCATATTGGCCAAAGTCTGTCACATCTGAACGACCGCTATAGTGTTGGTTGAGACTGGCTGTGGAGCCAATGGTGAAGCGTGTTGGTCGTGTGGATGGAAAGTGCCTTTTGTCCAAGTGAACTATTGATCTGAGGGATCGCACCCTGAGAGAGTTTGACATTTTCCTGCTATTTTTAGCCGGGAGATGTTCTGGCTTTCGACGTCCGCCCTATATAACCCTGAACATGACTGCACACGCCAACGCAAACGGACACATGCGCACGTAGCGAATACAGCTCGACAAATGCACACTCACACACAGTGTCCATCTGCGTGTGCATGCGCATGCCATCGGCTGTAATAGCTCCTGACATCAGCAGAATTGAGTTTGGAGTCAATGTGGATGTCCTCTCTAAGTCAATCATCCAATCAACGCTCTCTTGACTACATGGGTCAAAGGGCAGAATGATGTCATACTTTACTACAACATGACAAAAATCCCAAGAGATTTAACAGAGCAAGGGTGGTAGAACATTCTTCCTAGACATGGTGGTGAAACTGACATACAGACAGGCAAACACCCACATAAACAGGAAAGACCTTCCATCTTTCTCCCAATCTGGCAGCTAACAATAAAGCGCAATAAAGCAAACATTTATGACTTTCATAAACCAGAGTCAGTGATTAATGCTAGCCCTCGTCTTTGGGATTTCAAATAAAGTATGACACATTTACAGTCTCGGTCAATGCAGCGAAAGCCCTATTAAACATCTTAGAGGATGGATGGTCATGTCGCACATACAAAGACACACACACGAAAAGGAAATTAATCAAATGACACCTTTTTGTGATTCCTCTGGAGTCATAATGATACATTATCCCTCATGTCTAGTTTGCAATGTCTTTCAGGCCTCTGTTGGAAGCTGATGCTTGGCAACAAATGTCACTCTTCTGTGATTGTTCTGCGATCGTCCCCCACTCGCACTTGTCTTTTCGACGCATTTAACAACGGAGTAAGGAGGCTTGTAAAAGTGTTGATACATTGTCATGAATCAAAGACACTTGAACCGGATCAAGACCGAGAAGGTTTTTGTTTACCGTGACCTATGAACAACAGATATCCCCTGCCACTGACCAACCTTTGCATCAAAGTTCGGTTGCAAATTATGATTTACTTTTTCTAAAGAGGCAGAAAAAAAAAAAACAGTCAGCGGGACCGGTTTAATGTCCATCCATGGGAAAGTGTGGTACTCTCGAGCATCTGTTTCTTGTTTTCAGGAATCTGCATTGTTCATTCAAGTTTAGTTTAGTTATTAGTTACTGCTAAGTCTTCCATGTGTGTATGTTTAGCTACAAACTATGCCGTGACTTCATCTCATCATTAATCATTTAAATATAGAGAAACATATTAAAGTGCAAATGAGACCATTTCAAGAAAGGGGAAAATGGGAGCACCAATACCTCACAAACTTGCTTTCACCTTTGACCTCCGCATTGATGCCAGGCTGAGTTGGCTGTGGAAATAAAATCATTTTCCTTGTCGTTTTTGTTCTGTTGTTACTTTAGCCACCCACCATGTCATTACCACCTAATACATAATCATACAAATGCTTCTCATTATAGCCAACAATTACGAATACTGTACTTAATTCATTACTTCAAGACTGCACATTTATACATACAGGTACGTCTTCTACCCTGTACAATTGTATTTCTTGAATTCCAATGTCTGCATATGTGGGAAGTTAGACACAAGTTGAAATGTTAAATGGAGCAAATTGAAGTGAGACCTTAGTTTTCACAGTGTTTCCACAGTGGTCATTTACTCCCCTTAAAATAAAACGGTTGAATATAGCCAAATAGATGGTGAAGCTACCAAAATGTCATTCATTTCGACTTGGATATCTTACAAGGCCAAATGTGTCAGTTTTACTCCAGTCACGATTCAAAGCATTTATTATCAATACAATAGTAAGTAAATAAGTAAAGTCACCGGAAGTACATGCGGAGTACCAGCCGTCCTCACTTGTATTGTACTCTGCAATATGTTAAAGGTTTCTATATTTTGTCAAATTGTATAAAGTTGGACATCATTTTCATTTATTATGTTCGGTGCATCTGTGCGAACTCTGCGTGCATATACAAACATGACAGACAGAAAAAGCTTTGCCATCATTGCAAACCAGTACGAAACAGAGGTAAGAAGAGGGCTAATGCATATCATATGATTCAGTAATTAAAACCAAAAAAACAAAAACAAACAGAGCTTGTTTGAGAAAGTACGAATTACATTATTGCTTTTCATAGTAAGAGATGCAAAACTGTGTTGGCTTATGTGTTTGCTAGCTGTGAAAAGAACATGCGCGTGAGGAGGAAACATGGGGGAAGGAGACAAGGGTGGTAGTATGTGGCCGAGTGAGCGTTTGAAGGGAGGGAAGAGTTTAAAGGAGCTGGCCTGCCAAGCTCCCTGCTGGGCCTCCTCTCATTGAAGTTGCTCTTTAACAGAGGACCATGCCGGGCAGACAGGGTCTAACCTGCCAGGGTATGAAAGCAAGACGTGGACCAGCCTAGTCAAGGATGCAACTGTTGCTATGTGGAGGAAAATACAGTGGTGTTTTTGTCTGGTTTTGGCCACTTTGGGTTCTCCAAATGAAAGTCAGTAGAAGACAAGAGATTTGACATTTCCCAGCAAGTCCAGCCCTTTTGTTGTTGACTGTAATACAACTTTCATAATAGAATGAATAGTCTTTCTTTGATGCTGAACTTGATGATAATCAAATCTTCAGGCTGCATGTGGCAGTTCAGGAAGGTATAAAAGGTGGCCGTGGTTAGAGGGTGACTCTGATTGGGAAATCCCGTTGGAGGGTAATTGGAATTCAATAGGAGTCAGATCATGTCTGCTGCCTTAGTTCCATTGAAGGAAAAGCTATTGGGGATTAGCGGTCGTTAGCCCATAGTGATGTGAAGTGGAAAGGAACAGCTGGCTCTCAGCTACCCACATGGTGTGCATGTGTGTTTGTGTGCTCAATTTTTGTGTGTAAAAGAACAAAGATAGCAAAGAAGAGTGGGTGTCAGTCCCTTTCCCTCGCCGTCCATTTGTCAATGCCAATGAATTGCCACTAAAATCTTATTAAAATGAATTAGTTAGAGCTTAGGCTGCACACGTGGAAAAGCGGGTTAGCTCGTCTGCCTCACAGTTCCGAGGTCGGGGCTTCAAAACTGGGCTTAGAAATATATATATATATATATATATATATATATATATATATAAATGTACACCTCTGGAAAGATTTATGACACACACACGCACACACACAAAAAGATTCTACCAAATGCTCTTCATGACAAAATTGCTATTTATGTTTATGTTGTCAGTAGTTTATAGAATAAAACAACTTCAACAAATTTTACTCAAATGTATACCTATTAATGGCATAATTAGGGTGATTCATGTCCCTTAATTTTTTTCAGAGCTGTATAAACATCTCAGCATTTTACCCTGCACAACGAATTGATGGATACATTTTTAAATCAGATGTCGGGGAAAAGTTCAACTATTTATTTATGCAATTAAAAAAGGGGGTTGGTAACAAAAATATACAATGCCTCAACGTTATTAAAATTGAAGACAATTTACAATGTCGGTACATATTTTAGCAACAAACGTGAAGTAGATACTAAGCGGGCCACATAAAATGATGTGACGGGCCAAAACTAGCCCTCGGGCATTTACTTTGACACCTCGTCTATAAATGGTTCATAGGTATGAATGTGAGTGTGAATAGTTGTTTGTTTATATGTGCCCTGCAATGGCTGGCGACCAGTCCGGGGTGTACCCTGGCCCCGCCCGATATCAGCTGGGATAGGTTCCAGCTCAACTCTGACCCTAACGAGGATAAGAAGTATAAAAAAAATAAAAAAATGACGGTTTAAGATGAATTTTTATTTCCTAGATTGTGTGAACACAGGAGAAAAAAGTTTCTGTGTATTCCATTCCATTGTATTCTATTTTTATGGACTCACTTTGGATTCTTGTTTTCACCTCCACAATAAAGTTTCTAGACTGTGGGGAGTCTGCTAAACTGTCAGCCTTGCAGTGTTTTACAAGCTCTAAACACTTTGTTATTTTACACAAAAGCAGGCAGGCAGGTTTTCTAAATACTTTTGCCATTTTATGTGGGAGGATAAATGAAAGAAGGAGGGCGGGAGGTGGTCTAGGGGAGCCAAGGTATAAGGGGCCTATTAGTCTGCAAGGCTGAGGATCGAGTAGTGAGGTGGGCCTTTTATGCTGCAGTGTGCAGCCAACACCTGCATGATAATGCTGGAGCACGATCCTGTACCTGATGCGTTTATGTGTCTCTGGGTTAGATTATGGTTTATGCTCCTTTTGATTTTGCTGACTTTAGGGTTTAAAGATTGAATTGTGACCCCGTGGTCCCACAGAAGCAGCACATTATTCTCGACACAACCCTCTTTATGACTTCTTTTACTGGGGATGCTCATGCAGTTTCTGCAAGCTGACCTTAGACCTTCACTAATTCTCAGTCAGCGAAGTTCATATGCATTCATATGCAATACAATTTCGAAAAATGGTACACCGGTTGTCCTTTTGTGCAGGTAAAATGCATCACAAGCCAATACAGTGCAAACTCCGAGATGTCGAGCGAGATTACGGGTTTGTTGAAAACCTTTCAATGGTTATGATTTGCAAGTAACAGAGACCATAAAACCTGAAAGTTGGATTTAAGGCTTCCTTTGCAACACAAAGACCGAAGCCTTTCAGAAGATGGTCCCAGTCTCATGAGAGACCTCAATTGAAACATGGTGTAGCACCGTATATATATGAGACCTTTGTCTCACCCTCACAGGGTTAAAACTACAAGACCTGCTCCTCTCATCAATGTCAAATTCTATTTCTTTCTCCTTCTCTTTTCATCCTTCTATCCAGCCAGGTCAGACTATTAAATGGTAGAATACATTACAGAGAAGGCGAGCTAATAGATTGGGATATTACAACCATACAATAATTTCATGAAAAAGTCAAGGAGGGATCATCGCTCTTATTAACTCCAAGAGAAATTGAGGCTGAAAAATGTTCAAATAGAAAATGTAAATGCCATGCTATCCCACATGTAATTGTGCCGGCACCATTCTCCTTGCCGGCCCCATTCATGCCACTTTATTAGTGGTAATTGAGGATATGAATTATAAATGGAAGGGTTATATCTCTCCTCCTTCTCATTGAAAGTAAGGCGTAATGACCATTGCCATTGTTTAACCTTCATAATTACGTGCTCTCAGTTCTATGCTTTCTTTTTTCCTTTTTTCTCTAATACTGTCTTATTTTTGTCAAGCTTCTGTTCTGCACGATTTTGGAGGCTGTATGTAACACATAAATGGACTGGACTTCCCATAACCATACACTCATATGGTGGGTTTTGGCAGCGTTTTTAATGTGCTGTAACTGCATAACAAGCTCTAGTGATATTAACACAAACAGAAAGGGATCAAGAAAAAAAAACAACAACTTTTTTTTGGCAGGATTTCTAAGAAGTTCACATTTTCTATTTTGGCATTTTAAAAATCAGCAGCTCTTCACTTGAGTCTATTAGCTGAGCCTCAACGTCGTGACCAGGCTGCTGCTTTTTTAATTCACAACATCAAACGTTTGACTTCATTAAATCCCCCTTTTTTTCTTTTTTCTTTTTTCTTTTTGCCTTACATCCCTTTTTACCTCCGCCTCCCCCCCACCCTCTGCCCAGCATTTTCTATTAGTTAAATTTAGTCGAAACATGTTTTCTGAAACAAAAGAATGTGTGGTGACTGCAGGATGGAACAGCCTTCTGCTGCAGTCTGCTGTGGTTTTATAGGGGGGAAATAATGGGTAATTGGAAAAAAGTCCTTAATAAGAAACGGACATTGTGCTATATGCAACACTAACCAATGTCTGTGAAACGTGGCGGGCTGTTGCTCATATATTTTTTTAAAACTGAGAACTCCCAACGAAGTGGTGATGACTGGGTTCTTCTGTGAAGTGTGTGTGTGTGTTTGTGTTTACATGTAGGTGTGTGTGTGTATGTGCGTGTGTGCAAGTGTGTTTGTGCACACGCTCGTGCGTGCATGTGTGTGGGCTGTGGAATGATCTCAACTAATGGGGTAGCTATAAAATAAAGAAAAACACATGTAACCGGCAAACTCCACACTGTCAGAAAAAAAGTCTTTGTACCTGTAGAGATACCAGGGCTTGCAACTGAAGCGTTACCGTCAAATGCTGCTTTTCCACTGCATAGTAACAACTCACTAGTTGGTTTTACACTTCAAAACAGAACAGTACTGGATGAGAACAATCAATAAGGAAAATGAAGGCCTTCTGTTTTGAATTAGGGCAAAAAAAGACAATTAATTGCTGCACTAACGTAGAGAATGTTGACTATAATACTGTAGTAGCAAGAGCTAAGGCACAACAACTGGGCAAGCTAAATTTTTGTCATTTCTTGCTGCGTACTTTCAAATTTTACAATCACAAGTCTGCTAAACCAAGCGAGCAGTACACCCTGAACTGGTTGCCAGCCAATCACAGGGCACATACAAACAAACAACCATTCGCACTCACATTCACACCGACGGGCAATTTTGAGTCTTCAATTAACCAACCATGCATGTTTTTGGGACGTGGGAGGAAACCGGAGTGCCCGGAGAAAACCCACACAGGCACGGGGAGAACATGCAAACTCCACACTGGCGGGGCCGGGGATTGAAACCGGGTCCTCAGAACTGTGAGGCTGACGCTCTAACCAGTCGCCTACCGTGCCGCCATCACTAATCTGTTAAAGATTATTTATTTAAATGTTGAGCCACAGCAAAAAGAATGGATTGCATTAATAAAACCAACATATTGTAATCATACATATTTTGGGGTGAAGACAATTCATTTTCATACAGCATCACCTCTACATACACATGAAAACTATGCATTTTTTTCTGGAGTAAACCACTCCCCTATAGTGAGTACTAAAAATACCAAAAATGGACCTTGGACTTATTTTCGGGAGTTTTACTTGATATGAAATCCAATATACCACATGTAAAAACCCTTTTTAAAAAAAAAAATTACGTTCAATACTAACAAATAACGAAAAAAACAAACAAAAAAAAACCGAAAACATGATTATGGCCCTTGAATTCCTTACTGGTCTTCTAATATAATTAATTGCCACTCACTCAACCGAGCTCCCGTCTTCCAGATACAGTATGCACAGTGCAGTGTTTGAAATCCCACTGAAGCCCAAATCTTTTACTCCGATTTTTTTCCCCCCTCTTGCATTGATTGAGACTTTGATTTGATCTCGGTCCCTCATGTACTGCCACATCTGCAGCTTGTCCTGCTGTGTGAAGCAGGCGTCAGCTGTGTGAGCATATAAATGAAACCGGAGAAGAGTGAAAGCTAAACATTCTCTGAGATCAATATTCCAATATCTAACATCAGGGA
This sequence comes from Phycodurus eques, assembly GCF_024500275.1. Lineage (NCBI taxonomy): Eukaryota > Metazoa > Chordata > Actinopteri > Syngnathiformes > Syngnathidae > Phycodurus > Phycodurus eques. The sequence continues at coordinate 6,339,651 of NC_084537.1, forward strand.
ACTCCAATAAGTACAACGCCTGGGACACTTCAATGGCAACATCAAGGCAGGAGGGTTTACACATACAGACACACACATGCTAACGATTAGTGGGTTCAAGATAGTGATCAGGCAAGCACCATAAAATCCATCCTAGTTAGGTGCAAGGAATAATCCATTCTGGGGCAGGTTTCAATATGGTCCATACTAACCATGTCACGGTGAAGCGCTCACAATAACAAAGGGGATAATTTGGAGTTGAGATACATTGGCAAATATTTGAAGCAATGGAGCAAGATCATATTGCAGAAAGCAAAGTTAGCAATCAATGTTCATCAGGGTGGTTAACCCAATAGGCCTCACGTCTGAATACCAGTGACCGGCTTAAGTCGGAGATTGCCTCTGGCTGGTTTGATACGTTGCTGCCATCGCAGTGTTCAAATTATATAACTAAATACAGGCAAGTATTTAAACGTGGATAGAGACATTCAAAGCAGAGTAGGCAAATGTGACCAAATCCGATATGGATCATTTTAATAAAAGGTTGTCCTTCATTGGTTTCATTTACTCAAATTTTCAAATAGCTTTCATTTTTGTTAGACATCTTTGTTTAGACAACAGCCAATGAGGCTGAACTAATGACCCTTATTGTAATCACATCACACAAGAGAATGCGGTGTGGGCGCCTACACGCAAGCGGTTTTCTCCGCTGTTGTGTATTAGGGCAAATCACCGACCCCTGTGACCAGTGGTCATCTAAGCCCTGACCACGACTGGTCGATACCCTCTCCACCCTCTCAACCAATCGTTGCTCTTCACCATCCCTTCATCCTTCTCCCTCCTGCAAAACCCATTCACAGCCCCAATCAATGTCGAATTATGGGTTATTTATGGAATAATCAAAACGGTATTATAGGTCTAGCAGGCTGACTAGTGCCTAGCAGTTGACAATAGGGTAATACAAGGTGGTGCTGGGGTGGGCCTATTTATCAGCCGAGCTGCCATGCATGTGTTTGAAATTAGGGTAATCAGTTGTCATGTAAACAGTAGGCCGAGCAGCTGGCTGTCTGACAGCGAGGCCATAACTCACATCCACTTACCATCATTGCTGCCTGAGCTTGTGTGTTTGCATGCATGTATATGATGTTCAGAGGTTCTCCTTCTTCATGGTGTGTCACTATCAGATCCTTTTTAAACAACAGGGGGCTTAAAAAATGGGGTAGACCATTTGGTCAATTTGAAGAGTACAGATAAGAAAATTAAAAAAACACAAAAAACATGAGATAATTCTGCCTTTACAAAGAAAACACATTTTTGTTTTTTGTTTTGAGGGTTATTATTTAAAATATTATATCAGACTTTGCAAACAATAACCACAATAGTAAATATATTGTTAAAAGGACTGTCAATCAAAGCGGTATATTGACACTGCATGTATTTATACATGGAGACTTATTTAAAAAAATATCTTTAACATAACAATATAATAATGTATCATTCAGATTATGGAACTCATATATCAAAGCAAAAATTAAATTAATTTCATAAAAAACAAAAACAGAAGTTGCGGCAATGTTGGCATGAATGCTGGAAAGGATAAAAAAAAAAAAGATCATTCATAATCAATGAAAACATTTTTGTAGGAGTTTGGATTTGAAAACCACAGTCCCCGGGCCACTTACAAACTAATCTGCTCAGGCGGCTTTTGTGTTAGAGGTCAACCGACGTCATTACAGCGGGTGTGCAGGGGGCAGAAGCGAGGGCAAGGCAGTGCATGTGTGTATGTTTGCGTGAAGGGCAGATGAGAGGGCAGGGTCGGTTACTAGATCATCTTTCCCTCCAGAGCTTTGGCTTACATGCTGGAGTAAAAGTGTACAGTATGCATGAGTGTAGGTTTTGTCATACTGGATGCTAGCTTCTGTTTTGCTGCAACATGGATAAGTTCACACAACTGTGTGCATTACGTTAGTGAACCCTATAATACACAGCGCTGTTGCAAACGGATGCATTAAAACTCAATTTCTGTCTCTCAAGGAAGAATCTACATCAGTATTCCTCGGAGACTACAGTCACTGTTTGCTTATTTTCCAGTGCCAAAGGCATATATGTTCTAAGGCAAAGTCAGGTGTAAAAGGTACAAATGCAATACTTTGGAGGTACCACTCAAGTGACAAGCCATTGAGGCCTATAAATGTATGTGTCCCCATTCATTATGACTCGGTTTGGTCTGTCTCATTAAGTTATTTAAAGTGGTTACTGTTTACTTTCCTTTAACATCTGGCCTAATTATGGACACCGTTATTTACAAACTAATCCCAATGCTTCAATAATGCTCTAGTTGATGCCACTGAAGGTGCTAAAGTAAGAAATAAGGTGGCAGAGAAATCTAAATACAGGTAAATGAGAAAGAAAGGGATTTTGAAAGGACTTTACTTTGATGGAACATCGTTTATCATAATAAATACAGGAAGGGAATAAGTGGATTGAGGAACAGCTCCACATCAACCCACCTACTTTCCCTTCAATCTCTTGCGTTTCCAACCTTCATGCACTTATTACATGTCATCACATTTTCGACCCTAAAAAAGCATTACAATACATAATGTTTGGGTGAGGTAAGTGAATTAGGATTGTTTTTTTCCCTCCCCCAGCCACAGAGCGAGGTAAGGTTACCCACAATAAGATCAGACACAACAAGACCAATTGTGTTTCCATTGCCATTCAAAACAAACAATGGGCACCTAATAGCCCTGGAGCATCTGTGGCCTCGTTCAGTCCAAAAACATGATGGCCTGGTCGATAGACGCCGACAGCCACAGTAGATGGACGAGTTGAGTCGCACACAGGCAGACATGAGCGATGCCTTTTTTTTCTTTTCCCTGATAGTCGAAGGCTGCCTGGAACACCAGTTAGTGGTTGCTAGAAAAGTGGCCTGAGTGCTTCTGAAGACAGTGATCATATCAGTGAAAAGAGAATAGAGGTTTATCGACTCAAAGAAGCTGACAGGCATGCAGAGAATGAGGGAGGGAAACACAGAGTTGGGATCAGTGGTCATGACTGGCCAGTTAGATATTGTATATGATCTACTCTAACAAGCAGTTTGTGACCATTGGTTTCTCCAGTACAATCTGTTATATTGATGTCCAAAATGATGTGTTGCATCTGTGTTGTGTTGACTTCAATTCTGTAACACATTTAGCTCAGTTTTCCAACAAAGCAGAGGACAAAAAAAAAGAGTATTCCTGACATTAACTTTTAGTTCATCCCGACATTAGATCACAACATATTTAAGTGTATTATTCAATTACAGATTCATACAATTAACACATTGCAATGGGTCCTGCAAACTGTCATCTGGGGCCACTTCTTGCAACAGTCCCGGCGGCCTCCTCCGGGTGGAGGGTTGTCGTGGCGCCTCAGTGGGGCCGGTGGACCGCCCTGGGTTCCTCGCTGTGGGACGTGTCCCGTCCGCCGAGCTGCTCTCGGGGGGACTCCTGAGCCCGATTCCGCCTCTCGATTGATTGGGTGGGGTCCTCAGCCACCACGGTGCAGGCACAGCAATTACAGGACACTTCTTTCAGTCATTGTGCATGCGAAACGGTGTCAATTCACTTGCATGTGTCCGCAGGCACACACCCCGGGGACTCTTTCGCTGGGTGTGGGGCCACTCACTTATTGCGACAAATAACTCATGAATATGCGAATTGCTTGCGTATCCCCTCACTCACAGTCTCGTCCTATAGATTTTTATATTTTACATAGTCACTCCCACCACATTTCAGTTGTACAGCCGGGTTCACGACCCTTGTCCTGCCTGCTTCTTCGCCTGTCCTTGTCCTGTTCAATCTTGTCCTGTCCTTCCCTCACAGGGTGTAGCACGACTGCCCCATACAACACTCATATCAAATGTTTAATTGTTCTAGATATATAATGATTTACTTTTCTCATCGTTTACAATTCGTGCTTTGTCTTTTGTCTTCTTTTCTCACTCCCCTCTAGAAACCTTGTTCTGCTCAACGGATCGACTTTGATTCTCAATAAATATCCATTATAATAATAAGAAACCACAGTGGCGGCTTAAAATCTCCACAGTGACACAGCAAAACTGTTCCGGCATAAAAGGGATAGAGATCCTCCATTCTGCTTGACCTAACAGCCGAACAGGACAAAAAAAAAAAAAAAAAAAAAGGAAGCTTGACATTGACCCATAACAATGTCAAAGAACTGCTGCAATGACCAAGTGTCGCATATCGGCTGTTGCTGGGTAGTGCCGAATGAGGCTCTTACTTATTACTCAGGGCACGTAAAAAACAAAAGAAAAAACACAAAAAAAAACACAAGAAGAGTATCACAAGAAAAAATATGATTATTCTAAGTAGGAGCATGACAAAAGTAGCAATATCAGTTTTTCCCTGGTTTTCCCAGTCTCACCAAGCATCAGAAAAGTCTTCTGTACATTATAACAGCCCAGCTAGTATACTATCTGAGATACAACTGTACTGTATATCTGTTTCAATTTGTTTGCACAGAACAGGTACTGTATATGTCAACAGCCATGGTTCAATTTCTATATTAGCAGAAAAATGACTCGAACTTGATTTCTGATGTCAGCTTGGTCTGTCCAAAGTGGTTGTAATTAGTTTTTGGAATACAAAGATATTATACATCTCATAGAATTTTCTGGTATAGGCTAAATATTAAGCAAACACATTAAACAAAATGAAAAAAAAAAACACTGAAGTTGTTACAGCTCTTAAATGTTGAGTGTTTGTGGCACACACAGTTCTTTACTTGTATTACCATATTAAAGCAAGCTAATATAAAATATATTATGCTTTTTTTATGTTGTTTGTTTTAACTGTTGGTAGTTATTTCACGTTTTAGTTTTTCCATAAAATACTGTATATCTTTGCTTATCCATCGTTTTTTGGGGGGCTTCGTGGTCCTTCTTGCCTGGGAACCACAAGGTGTCTAGAAGCATCCCTTAACTGGCCTCTCACCTGAAGTCAGCTGTGATAGGCTCCAGATCAGCTGTGACCCGTATTTATACTTAATATAATGAAATTAAACTCAGAACAGTGTTAACAATGTTTTTTTTTGGTTTTTTTTTGCTTAGTGTTCAAATGTCTCTACTGACAATAACCGCTAAAGTAGTAACTAACGCCAAAGCTCCAATCTCTCCCCAGACGTTACTTATTTTAAAGACTGTTATGTTTGATTTACGATGAAAAAGAGAATACATCTGAATGTACCTTCAGATCTAAACTTGACAGAATGAAATCCGGGTCATAATTTGTGATAACCATGAAAATGTCTTCCTGGATTTTACGCCGATCAGCCTGCGGGTTCTACTGTATTTGAAGATGCTGCCTGACCTACCATTGCCCTCCAATGATGGCATTAGAGCAGACACGTTGAAGTTGTAACAGGGTCACCCGCAGTGCACGTATGCTGTCACACATGCAGACTTGCACACACACGTATCACCAATGGTCACACACACACACACACATACACACACACACACACACACACACGCACACACACGCACACACACACACACACACACACACATACACACACACACACACACACACAGACCCTGGAGGTATTGATTGCAACCACTGTTTCACCTTTGCCTCTATGACCTCCCAAACGATGTGTTTATTTACTGCCACAAATATACATTTGAAGCAAGCTCCCTGTCACACACTCGTAAGGCTCTAGTGGGTAAATAGGAAGCTGTCTCGAATATTTAAAATAACTGTCACCATGCACATACAAAGTAACTGGATATTAAACTAAATACATCAGGTAGATGATTAAGGATGGGATGTTAGAAACAACACCCCTCCATCCCACAGTCCACGACCATAGCCTTGCTTGATGACCTCTTTGTCAGCCCCAAAACATCTTCAAACATTCATCGTCATCCCTACAACAAGGGCCAAAATTCTATTTTCACTCCATTGGAAAGCCCAAACAAAAATATCACTAAACCATTAGTACAAAGAGCTAACTGAACATCAAAATTGAGAAAGACTTATCGTGTTAGATACAATAAGATGAGATACTGTACATTGCCTTGTAAAAGTATTCACCCCCACCTTGGCTTTTTACACACTTTGGTACATTACAACTTCTACTTGAAACGATTTTATATGAAGTTGATTCAATGAATCTGCAAATAGTCTCTCTCTCTCTCTCTCTCTCTCTCTCTCTCTCTCTCTCTCTCTCTATATATATATATATATATATATATATATATATATATATATATATATATTAGGCGTGTAACGGTTTGGTACGCACTATATCAAACAATTTTCAATTTTATATATACTTTATCAACTTTGAATGATGAGGATCTGTGCTCGACTACCCTGCCATGCTGCATTTTGCAGCTCAGATCCACTAAACTGCCTCTCCAACAATCATTCAGAAGAAAGCAGCTCTTTCTTGCGCCCTCATAACATTACTCCAGACTGTATTTTTCTTCTTCATTCTTTTCTTTTCTCTCTTCAATAAGTTCAGCAGGCCTCAATAATGCCTGCTCAACACCCCTTAGCACAACGCCATCCACCACCCTTGGTCCCTTGTTTTGTTTTGTCTTATTTTCTTGGCTTGTTTGTTTGTTCTGTAAGTACTCCTTGTCCTACACTGTTTTGTACTTGTCTCATTGGATCTCCAATGTGTGCATAGAGATTTAATGGGAAAAAAAAACACAAAAAAAAACAAAGAGAAACCAATGTTGGCAAGACCACTCCTATGGTCGTGATTGTTCAGACTTTTCCCTCTGACATTTCCGTTGTCCTTTGCAATTTATCTAGAGGTCAAAAGGATTATGTTTATCAGCATAAGGAAGTTGACATTCCACACCTAGCCTTCCAGTCCTTGCATTTCATTCCCCAGCCTGCTCCTCCTGATGACACCTCAGCTGATAACATTACCCCACAAGATGGAAGGGTCTTAAGATACGCAACATAGACCTTTATGGGTCTGCCAACCCTTTGATGAACTTTACTGAGACTGACTCTGCTGTTATGTAGCATGTGTTTGTGTGCAAGTTTTATTTCTCACACTTTTCCAAGAAACCAACTAATTTCATTTGTTCCTTATACACTAGTGTTCAAGTTTCAAGTCAGTTTCAATTAATTACCCCAATAGCAGCAAAGGCCATCAACCATGTCAAACAGGAAATACTCTGAGCTCATCCGAGGTATAGTAAAGACACTATGATGTAAAAATAAAAATGTCTTATAAATTTGACACACCACAGAGAAAAGTGTCGTGAACAAGCCTGCCAAATTTGAATTAATTAAAATCAGGCTTCAAAATGATGAAAAAAAAGAGACATTCTCTCAGGTCTCAGCTACTGTGGGCGTATCCGCTGAATGTACTGGAAACACGCCCAATAAAGTTTGACCTGTCAATCGAATATGTTTGTACATCTAGCATCTGCCTACACATCCCAAAATGATAGAGTTGCGAAAATCATCATCATCATCTTAAAGCCTTCCGGTGGGTGGAACATATCCTACTGAGTTGTCATGGGGCTTTTCCATGCCACGAAAAAAGAGGCGATAGCCACCAGCTAGCTCTCAGGCTAACATGCTTCCGGATGCCACCGTCGGGCGGTGGAGCCATTCAATACGTCACCGCCATGCTTGGTGTTGCCTTAGTGTGGGGGTCCACATAACAGAGACACTTCAGACAGTTGAGCGCTCTAAGGTTTTGAGTCTTTGCACGTTTTCAGCAATTGTCTTCAAACCTTCTAGAAACAGATCTTTGAATTCACTTGACAGAGTCTTTAATAAGGTAAATGTGTGACATATGTTGGTCTAGGTGGTCTCAATACTTATTTAACTATATACAGCATCAATTAATGAGCATTAAACCAAAGCACTTTTATAAGCAGCAACCGTGATGCATCCAGACAGAGCAGGAAATGCTTTGTGAATCAATGTCTTCTTTCCGTGGCCAAAGTTTGGCATGGCTGCATGCCAATGCACAAAGCAAAGCCCATAAAGGTATTTTGGGATGAATGTGATGTGGAGGCACTTGAGAGCCCTGACTTCAACTTCATTAAACACCTTTAGGATGAAATACAACACAGATTTTTAACAAGGAGTTTTCGGCCTCTGACCTCACATGAATTTTCTTCCATTTTAAGTTCCTCAAGGTGCATTGGCCATGTGTCCTAATACTTTTATCTGTGGTGTGCTATGCACAGTTTTTATGTTTGCATACAGTATCGGCTTGGACGTGTGTTTCTGAGGCATCAGCCAGCTTGTAGCCGGGCAAGCCATCCATAGTGATTAGTAATAAAATTTTAATGAGGCCCCCATACATATGTCTAGCTGTCAGATTTACGAGGGCATTTAGACAGGCGTGCTTCACCGTGCCAGCCTGGACAGCCAGGACGCCGCTCTACACACAAACACAGACACATAGAAGAAGAGATAGACACACACCCAGACAGTGTGTCTCATTCTGTCACGGTCTTGTTTAGCACTGCCACGGGGACCAGTACCGTCACAGCGCTGTCAGCTCTAGGTGCTCGGGGCCCTAAATGAAGGCATCAAGCGCTCTCATCCTCTGCTGTAATAAAACCCAGTCAACAAGCCCCTGCTGCAGGCGTCTCATAATGGGCTTTTTATTTCCGTTTGGGCGCCCCAGCCTAAAGAATTAAAGCCCAGTTTGGTGAATAGAGGACACAGTGGCCTCAAGGTCACTAGAAGAGCTATAGGGTAAAGGAGTAAGTATGTAAGGAAAGTGTAAAAGGGAACACAGCTGTGTTCATGGGCAGTTGTTAGTTAAATTGGAATTGTTTATTTTGAAATCATCTTAACTGCAAGCACACAGCATATGTTTTTACCTAAATCTACACGTATCCTCAAATAATACGCAGTAAACACAATGTTGCAGATCCCCACGAAAGCTAACAAAATGTCAGAACAGGCAAATAAATAATTACATGTCACAAAGAGCTGACAAACCAAGTTGGAATGTGTATTGGTAGTAGTGCTGGATATTAACTGTGACCTGAGTTATCTCCTTTGCCCCACCTGTCCCATTTAAAAAGGAACAGGAAGCAAGATAAGAAGTCAAAGGTTAGTGCTTGCTGGTATTTTAGAGAAAACTGACTGGTGGCCTGGGTCAAAGGCATGTCACGCACGCGCATGTGTGTGCGCGTGTCTGTATCCTCCATGTGTTGGTATTCGGTAATGAGAGGAAAAAATAGCAGGACAGACGACAGGTGTCTCGTTAGGTCAGAATAAGCAGGAAATGCATAGACACACACACACACTCGCACCTGGATTCTACCATCTGCTTGGTAATTCTCAAGAGAAACATTGAAGTGTTTTGTATTGTCTCTGACATTTAACACAGTGAAATTCACAAGATTAACCATTAGACTCAATGAGACAAATAGCTCAGATTACAGTGGAAGTGAAAATGATGAGACACCAGTGGACACCGTAAATACCTGGATGCCTTTCATTTTATACAATATTGGTCGCTATATCAAGTAATTGTGAATAATTATAATTTTGCTTTTTTACATTTTAGTCACACCCAAACAGCAATTACAGGAAGTCCTCGATTTACGAACGAGTTCCATTCCTACGCTGGCGACGTAACCCGGATTTCCGCGTAAGTCGGATTTCACTGTTAAAGTCGAAATTTACGTCGAAATACTTCTGTTACGGGTATTGTCCCACGTGATTGTGACAGCACGCTCTGTGTATGTGGGCGTGTGCGTCGATGTTTGAGTGAGATGGGACTGCGAAGGAGGAAGGAGTGCGCGCAGTTGCGAGTGTGTACAGTGGCAAGTGTCGTGACGGCGACCGGGGAAGAGTAGCGATTAGCGGAGGACCCGCTGACGTTGAATGTGCAGAGGAGCTAATAAAGGCATTAAAGCAGCAAATTGGTGCTTCGTGCCTTTATTGTTGCCGCCACCCAGCTCAGCTGTGCAACGAGAGAAGGGAGTTAACCCCGAGGAGGACAACATCGGCTCTGGAGAAGGCGTCTCCCATGCGTCTCCTGACCACGGTCAGGTGACCGTAGCAGGAAAGGTTAACACTTCGTATAAAGAAACTTACCATTACTGCTGAGAGTGTGGAAAAAGGAGGGTGAAAAAGGCAAAGATACTCCCGGCGCACGAACACAGACAAGGACTCTGCACTAGCTAAGCAGAAACACTATGGTGCTGGGGACAAAATGGCGGACGAGGCACGGGTTTCATAAAGTCGAAACGTCGTATGTCGAGTACGTCGTAACTCAAGGACTTCCTGTATTGCTTTTGTTACAAATGAGTCATGAAGGTCAAAGATTTATATGAAATTGCTTATGAATCACTTATGAATGTTACATTTATTCATATTCCAGCCTTTTCACTACATTTTGCACATTTATATGAATGTTGGTATCGGAATAATCTTTCTTCTATACTCAAGCCAAAAGACACAGGAGATTTCCTGTGACAAATAGGCCAAGGCAAACTATGCTTTTGCTGGAAGTAGCTAACCATCAGTGAAGTACTTAGTGAATGTCTCTTGATAACCTGAACCAGATTCCCTTTTAGGTGATACTTTACTTAATTGAGTGTGAAACCTTTGTCACTTTCAAGATCGAGGGATGGATAAAGAGAAGATATTGGTGGTGGAGGATGAAGGAGAGGACAGCACAGAGAGGCAGAAGAGGAGAGAAAAGTCGGAGAAGATGGCACATGATGTGAATGAGTGTCGCTCAACAGATAGAGTGGTCATATAGGCAGGTACCCTCCAAATGAACCTCCACCCTTCCCTTTGTATTAACCCCCATCCTCTGCACCCCCAGTAGAGTGAACCCCACCACTCTGTCATGCTATTACCTCCCTGTCTCTTTCATTATCTGCTGTGAACTCTGGGTAACCTCGTCGCGGCCATTCTTTATGTCACGGCTTGCAACGTGAGCTGTGATTTAGGCCCATCCAGTCCACCTAATTTGATTTCATCATCACGGGGCACAGCGCAAAGTATACGGGGGAGGTGAGTTGATGTGGTGGGAGTGGGGTTTGGGGGAGAGGCAAGGAGGTGGAGGTGATGGTGGTGGAGGGTTTGGAGGGAAAGGAGATCTCAGGAGAGGGGTCACATTGGTAAGTGTAAGCCGAATGACTTGAAGAGGCTAATAAAGTAATCAAGGCCTTCGTTACATGGCCATCATATTCGCCCTAAAACACTATAACTATTAGCGCTCACAATCATTAGCCAACATTAATAGCTCTATGCTCCTCTCTTCTAATGTTGAAAAGAAAGAAGTTTGCTGGAGATAAAGGTTTAGGGAACCTCAACAAAGACATGAATGCAATCTAAACCCCGTTTTAGGATTTCGTGATATCAAAGTTTTTTTTTTTTTTTTTTTTTTTTTTTTAACAATTATGCTTAGAAGATACAATCTAAAGTAGCACTCAGTTGCCCAGAATAGTACTCAGTTGAATGCAGACCTCCGCCAAGGCAGAACTGTTAACAAAAGCACCATGTGGAGAGTGGCAGTCTTGCAATCAGGAACATCTGTTCTGACAAATGCAAAGCAGTAGATCATAAGTAAAAACCACAAACAAATGCATGAAACGTGGATCTCTGTCCTGACAGCTGCCAACAAATGATCTAAACAACAATCCTAAAACAATAGCACAAACTCTTAACGTGGTTTGTGGAGGATGACCATTTTCGATTCTTCTCCATTGTGACGCAAATGGCGAAAATACATTGGACAAAAACCCCTCCAAAAACCCTATGATAACAAACAATTCAGGAAGACGTTTTCCCTTACCCTGACACGGGTCACCGGTGCCCCCTCTGGAGCCAGGCCTGGAGGTGGGGCTCGGAGGCGAGCGCCTGCACCCATGGAGCCCGGCCGGGCACAGCCCGAAAGGGTAACTCGGTCCCCATTGTCCATAACGAACACCATGTTCAAGCATAAGGGTGTCCACACGTGCACTTGGCACCAGGAAACCCTAGGTCGCAGTTCGATGATCGACTTTGTGGTCGTGTCATCGGACTTGCGGCCGTATGTCTTGGACACTCGGGTGAAGAGAGGGGCGGAGCTTTCTACTGATCACCACCTGGTGGTGATGGTGTGGGAAGATGCCAGTCTGACCTGCGAGGCCCAAATGTATGGTGAGGGTCTGCTGGGAACGTCTGGCAGAATCCCCTGTCAGAAGGAGTTTAAACTCCCACCTCCGGCAGAACTTCACCCATGTCTCGGGGGAGGCGGGGGACATTGAGTCAGAGTGGACCATGTTCCGCGCCTCTATTGCCGAGACGGCCGACCGGAGCTGTGGCAGTAAGGTAGTCGGTGCCTGCCGTGGCGGCAATCTCCGAAAGAGTTGGTGGACACCAACGGTGAGGGATGCCATCGAGCTGAAGAAGGAGTCCTATCAGGTATTTTTGGTCTTTTCTTCTGAGCCACAAATGGCAACAGTCAACTTGTACGTTATTTGATATTATAACAGTGCAATACAAACATCTAATTGACATAGTGCAATCTTTCAAATACAACATTATGTTGGTAACAGCACAGAAAATAATTCTGCTTGCCTGCAAATCTATACGCAATGACATTAGATGTTAGAGCAGAAAGCATCTGTCAGTCAGATATGACTTCACTTGTCAGAGGAAAACCTGCCACACGCTGTAAAATGCGGTCAAACCCGACTAGACTGGACCACTGCATAAAAATAAGAGTTGCCGACGCGACTGTGCACATTGAGCGATTGGACAGGGGCCAACTGATCGGCCACTCATGAAAACAGTTGCCAAACCATACACACTGAGCAACAGTTCAGTCAGGATCGGTCAGTGTGCGGCAGCCTTAAACTGTTTGACAGGACTACACGATATGAGATGAGACATATTCTGATATGTTATAACACGAGGTACAGCCTTATAGTCTTGTGTCCATTTCTTGTCAACCCACCTGTACCTGTGGTTGCTGACAATGTGATGTCATTGTGTTTCTTTTCTGTTCAGTTCCCTCTTCATTCATTCTAATATGCTTGATTTGTAGTCCAAATCATGTTTTTTTTTTTTTTTTTAACCTTCAGACTTCAAATAAAAAAAGAAAAATAGGACTTACCTGTGAGAAGAAACCATTCAGGGCACATGGAAAAGAGAAAAAGGCAATATTAGAAATTAAGCCACTGGTGGCCCATAATTTCCATATCCAGCCATGTGTAAGCATGTAATAATCTTTGAAAAAGCGTGCCGCAAGATGACTGTATATAGGCAGAGGTGGGTAGAGTAGCCAAATATTATATACCAGTAATAGTACTGTTACTTTAGAATAATATGACTCAAGTAAAAGTAAAAAGTAGTCATCCAAATATTTTCTTGAGTAAGAGTAAGAAAGTACTCAATGAAAAAACCCGTCAAGTAAAGAGTAACTTGTGAGTAACTTCTGATTATATTTTTTTTAAATCAGATCAACACATCAAATAAATAAATAAATAAATAAATATAAATGGGAGTCGACACACACCTGCCACCATTTGAGTTTTTAACTGCCAACAACACATACATTGGGCCCTACAGAAACATTATTAGCTTTATTTGCTTAAATTACTTAATGTTTGCTGAACAGACTTATTGATTGTGGGTGCGCGTGCATGTGTGCGTGCGACACCATAGGGATAGTGCTAATTTTGCCATATGCACTGGCAAAACAACAAAAGAAACATCTGCAACTTACCGCTTGTGTTTTCTCAAGTTAGAAGTGGGCTGAAATAAGTTTGGGCAGTCACAAATTAAGAGCTGCATGATAAAGCTGTTGTTTTTTGGAGTCTGTAAAACAAACACAGTCGCCTGTTTCCGCCCTCCCCCCAAAATGAGTCATTTTGATTGGCTCGCGAAGGCTACGTATGACTGCCTTGTGTCGTCTGATTGGTAAATTGGAGTCAAATGACATCGGTGATACCGTTTGATTGGCGCAACGGGCACCCTATGTGGAAGTCAAAGATGGAGTCTAATAATGGACGCACACGCGCAAGAATGAATAAATAAAAGTAGCGAACGGTATGTTGATCATTGTAACGGAGTAAAAGTATCGATCCTTCTTCGCATATATACTAAGGTAAAAGTAAAAAGTACGGTGCATTTAAAGTACTCTGACAAGTACAGTGTATCGAAAATGTGACTTGAGTAAATGTAACGGAGTAAATGTGGCGCGTTACTACCCACCTCTGTATATAGGCGGCACGCTGGACAGTTCTGAAGACCCGTGTTCAAATCCGGCCTCGCCTGTGTGGTGTTTTCATGTTCTCCCCGTGCCTGTGTGGGTTTACTCTGAGTACTGCAGTTTCCTCCCACATCCCAAAAACATGCATGGTAGGTTAATTGAAGTCTCTAAATTGCCCGTAGGTGTGAATGTGAGTGCGAATAGTTGTTTGTTTAAATGTGTCCTGCGATTGGCTGGCGACCAGTTCAGGGTGTACGCCGCCTCTTGCCCAGAGTCAGCTGAGATAGGCTCCAGCACGCCCGCGACCCTAGTGAGGATAAGCAGTACGGAAGATGAATGAATGAAGGAACATATATATATATATATATATATATATATATATATATATATATATATATATATATATATATATATATATATATATATATATATATATATATATTAAACGTGTGTGTGTGTGTGCTTCTTTGTGTTGTGCAGTTTATGTATGCCACACAGTAACATAGAGAAGCCTTGTTAAACTCAAGTCAGGAACAGACGCTCTCTCCACGCGACCACAAAAGCCTCCCGCCCTACCTCCCCCTCTTTCCTTACTGTGGTGTAAACACAGATTGTTAGGTTAGGGGTTAAAAGTGTTGTGCTTAGATTCTCTCAGCACTAATCTGATTTCTCGTCTCTTTGCGCGTCTATATTTATTTGGTTTTGTCAACACTCAGGTCTCCCTCTCTCGTGGTCTATGTCTCTCTAGCTAGCTCTCCTCTGCCAGTGTATTGATCGCTGCTAATGGATTGGCTCTGATTCCGGAGACGTCTAACATGCTTTCCTATCTTATTTTCACCCGGGGAAATCAATGAGGAAAGGCCTGCAAATTTAGACAGGATCAGGTTTTAAGGAATTTACAGTGAAACACAGCCCACCGGTGTTTATGAGGGCAGACAGTGAAGGTGTGTTTGGATGTACGTAGGTGAGCTGCAATCTAAAAGATGCTGTGCGGTTAACAAATGCATGTTTGCATTAATTCTGCAGTGAACTAGGACCGGTATTTTGTGAAAATTGCTGTGTCACCGGTTGAAATATTGTTCTTTTTGGCTGCCCTATTGATCAAGTCCTTTTTCCACACGCTATCATTGGAAACACGTTATTTTTTACACCTTTGACATTTTCATTGCATTGGTTGTGAGACGTTGAAGAATTGTTTCAAGCAAATATGAAAGGCAGAGAGGAGATCATATTAACTTGTTTGCTAGCTATTTAACACCGCCAGTTATGTAACATGTAATTGCCCATTGTTATCTATGTGTGTCTTGTGCAAAAAAAGTTTAAAATAGCTTAACATTGTTGGTGTGTATTTAGAGTGTACATACTTTAAATCTAAATTGTGGAAGTCTGAAACTCTGGGCCCGATATCCCAGAGGCGGGTTAGACTGGTGTCGATAATTTCGTAGGGTAGTGGTCAAGCTGTATCACTGTGGGACTGTTTACAGACAACTTCAGTCCCTGCCAATCAAAAATGGCTCCTCTCATTCCCTTTAAATGCGGCGCGAGTGACAGTACCGACTGAGACATGGCACCATTCTTTGTGCGTAAGAGGACGATGCGTAACTGCAGTGATCCGTGCTTGAATGGAGCATTGTCACTGCTCTGGCCATGTTGTGGCAACAGACAATGCAAGCGGATACCCTAATTAAGCACAAAATGAGCTGGTGATAACTGCTGGCGACTTGAATATGTCCGCAGAGCTAAGTATCTGTCTGCCAAATTCATAAAAATCACATTGTACCAGTGGTCTACCCTGCGAACTAAGACATAGTCTGAGCAGGCTTAAGTTGAAATAGAATTTCTGCCCCCAAAGCGTCACTCCGTCAGGCGCATCTTCATGGACACCACCTCCGCTGCACCACAGTGCCCAGCTTGGCGCCGACTGTTCCACCAAATTGACAAATGCTCTGTGAGTCATGTGCTTGCATGAAAATCAAGATACACCAGAGATAGCATTTCATGGTAAACCCAAATGTAGTCCAACCCATTCTTTACTTGAACATATAATACTTACATGAACCAACACAATCATGTGGGGGGATTTGGATTGAGATAGAGGTCCCTGCTGCTGCTCTAACAATGGCTGGAGCAGTTAAGAATCCGAGAAGGTAATCAATGACCAATGAGGAGTTTGGAGTGTGTTCGTGTGCATGTGTGTGTATGTGTGTGTGTGTGTGTGTGTGTGTGTTAAGACATGGCAGAAGAGCCCAGCAGGGTTGAAACTCTATCCTGGGGCCAGATCATTTAAAAATGGCAGGATATTGATGACTCCAGTGTGTGTGCAGGAGAAGGATTACAGCTCCCCCTTGAAGTGTGTGTTTGTAGGTGGGAAGATATCAATGTGCTCCCTGCCTCTTCACACAGCCGAGCAAATTGGAGAAGTTGTCAGCAGTCACAACACAAGGGGCCAGCCAGCCAGTCATGAAGATTGCAGGCAGGATGGCGCTAAGCTGAGTGCTGAACATGAGAAAAGATGAGGTTTGTGTGGCAGGTTTCGAAGACGATGATCATTAGTACTGTATTGTGTATCTACAGTAAGTCTTGATTACTTATGTTGTGTTATGGGGAAAACTAATTCCGGAACTTTTCCAAGCCATTTCAGATGAAGCAAATTTATTTTACAAAGTGCAATTAATACCAAAAGCAAATCAATCAATATTGACAATAATTTTTTTCCCCCCCTATACTTTGACAATATTATTTTGTTTTCCTATCTTGTACTAAGTAACCAAACATGGTTCCTTGGTCTAAACAAAGACTACCTGTGTGAACATGCTTCTTTTGTGTCTTGATAGCCAAGGCTTTAACATCCCAACTGGACATGAGCTTTTGCAGGACTACAGGTCAATTGTTTATAACTAAATATCGGATCAATGCAAACTAGTAGAGGTGCCAGTAAGAGACCAGCGTCCATAATAACCACATGGTTGCCAATAGAAACCAGAATGGCACTCATATAATTGAAGCTTACTCCACATTGAACACTTTAAAACAAATCAGACTATTCAGCATTAAATCATATGTGAGTAACTAAGACTGATTTGACATTATTACATTAACAATACACACTCGACTAATGTAATAAGGACAGTGGGACCCTTTTAGGCTAAGTAGTGGTCGAAATGGAGAGGATGGAGTTTTCTTCATGTCTACAGAGCTGCTTTCAGCCTCACCCCCCCTACCCCCCTAGCCCCCTTCACTCTCACTCTCCCCCACAGCTACACAGTGGCTGCTGCTTTGTCCTGTTGCACAAACATTCCCACAGAAAAGAGGAAGAAAACCATTTACTTTCTCTCCTCCCACTAAATACCTACCCAACTTGCTACCCCCCTCAGCAGTTGGGTCAGAAAAGGGTGTCCCGCCTCACTTTCTCTCTCCTTGTCTTCTCTCTGATTTTCCTCCCCCAATTTCACACAAACACACACACGCACACATGGATACAAACATACACGCACATACAAAATGAACCCACCCGGTCAACAGCTGTACATGAGGTGACAAATTGGGGTCTTTGTCCTCTTAAAGGTGGGTGGGGGAACCCCTACTTTGTGCACACATACATTGAGCGGTCTCCGTCTATTGTAGACAAGTTCCACAGCTCGGCGGACAATACAAGTTGCTCCTGATGTTTAAGAGGAGAAATATGGTGCTGCCTTTGTGGGAGGTAAAGGGCTTCAGTTCATTGAGGGATTGATATAGAGACAGGCCGATTAACAGTGCGAAGGACAGAGTTTTCATAGATTATCAGAGAAAGAAGGGAGGAGGAAAATAGCTGCAAAGGTATGGAAAGGCTTGAAAAGGACAATAGAAATCAACTGAATGCAGAAGAACTCGTGAGAATGCGAGCAAAACGACAGATTGTGGTTGTACAAAAAGATGCACACATTAAAAACGAAAGTTTTAACTTTTTTTTTTTTTGTCAAGTATAAAATACAGTACCGTTAAATATGCACTGATAGCAGCAAATGTGAATTTTCCTACAAAGACACCCTCTCAAGCTAAGAAAACTGTTCCAATAATGTATATGTGCATGTTACATCTGCTAACAAACAACTTTCTAAAAAACCAAAGAGTTCTTAAAGATTAAATGCAAATTGTATTAAAAAGTGAAATACAACTGAACTGTACCTAAGCAGTGATTCTTTCGAATACCACTAGCGGGAGCCCCTGTACCACAAGTGATACCAGTACCACACTTTAAGAATCACTGTGGTAGAGCACCATAGTAGAGCATAGTAGGCTACAGATCCAGCTTTGCCATCGTAATGACACACTATTCTTCTCGGTTCTAACCATCTCAATCACTTTGAAGTTGTTTCTTTATGATAAAACCATACTAACGCTTTAAACTACTACACTTGCATCAATGCTTTGAATGAGCTAATTACATGGTAATGGAAATAAAGTAGATGGTGTTAGTGGACAGAACTCCACTACTCCCACCCCATTACTGAAGCAGACTTGGTCACAAATGAGTCTCGACCAACCTTGAAAAGAAGCCCAGAATAGTTCCACAGTTTCACCGCAGTCATTATTATGCCACTGGCTCGTCAGAATAAAAGCTCTTACGTCACATAAATAGTTGCAGATTGTGGAGTGCTATTGATTTGATTATTAGTAGTTGGATTTCTCTCACACTAAACTTGTGTCTCTCGTTAATTCTGGAACATTATGAACAGGCAGTCTGACCCTTCCTCAGGCCCTTTGTGTCTGACCTTTGTATTGAGATACACTGCCCTTATAGTCCTGCTATGTTATTCTCAAATACTTTTTACTTCAGTCGTATACGAATTCGGATAATTGATAAATAATCACTTTTCAAATCAGTTATTGACTATCATCTCCTTAAACTCAGCATGTTCCCACACACATATGCATGTGGTGGTGGGCTGACCCTCGGGGTGAAAGAGCCAAGCGTTTGACAGACTCCACCTCTTAACTTGTTAACTTGCTAATTAGACCTCACAGTCACTTGAGGGGACTGGACAATAGACTGCTGGCTGAGGGTTGAGCATGGCGCGCGCACACACACACACACGCACACACACACACACACACACACACACACACACACAAAACAGAGACACACACTCACACACACATTAACCCTAAAAGCTAACAACCCCCATATACACTCCACCAATGTGACCACCTGCCCCCATTTGTGCTCCAAAGGACAGTAGTGCGTTCACCGAGTGTGTGTGTTTCTATGCGCAGCACAAGTTGGTGATTTGAAGTCTGGTTGTTGTGTGTGGGGTCAGGTTGCTGCGGTAACAGGGCTAAAGAGGCAGGATTGGTATATAGGGTGAATGATGTTGTTCCCGCTCTCTATATGCTTCACTCTCTGTTCAGTTAAGGCTTCCAATAATAATTACTGCGTGCTATGTGTGTGTTAGTTGAATGTGTGCGTGTTTGCCTAGCGGTCTCCAGATCGGGGCTAAACGGGGTTAAACATCTATGTTAGAGTCCCTTTCTCTGAGTTCTGTCATTAGCCCGCAGCTTAGAGAGCTATTACTGACACAGCTGCTGCTTGCTGGGTAAACACACACTCACACACACACATGCACTCTGTGGTATAGCAAGCTGCCCACCAGGATTGTCCGCGCTTCACTGTTTGTGGAACACCATTGCCAAATATCACAAGGCTAAAAACGGAGAATGTTCAACTGGCATCCTGTTGCTGCTCATGTGCCTGTGTGTGTATGGGTATTTGTGTGTGAAAGAGCTCATGGGCCAAATTCTCCAACTTGAACAATGTAAAGCTTGAGCATGTCTTTTTTACATTGGCTTTATTGTAGAAAATGTCATCACAAACATTTCATTGAATTTAAATATCAATTGCAAACTATGATAATCACTGTGAAACTGTCCAAGAGTGCTGATGTCATGAAACCCATCGGTGTCGTGATGTGTCAGTCACGATCCATTCATTTTCCGTCCCGGTTATCCTCACTAGGGTCGCGGGCATGTTGGCACCTATCTCAGCTGACTTTGGGTGAGAGGCGGGTTACACCCTGAATTGGTCGCCAGCCAATCGCAAAGTGTTAACAGGCAACCAAAAACAAAACAAAATAAAATTTACACAATTCATAAAAAATAGAGATGTCTGCTTTTCCACTTGAACACTGTATATATATATATATATATATATATATATATATATATATATATATACATACAACCCCAATTCCAATGAAGTTGGGACATTGTGTTAAACATAAATAAAAATATAATACAATGATTTTCAAATAATGTTCAACCTATATTTAATTGAATACACTACAAAGACAAGATATTTAATGTTCAAACTGATAAACTTTATTGTTTTGAGCAAATAATGAATGACTACAGGCCTGTCGCTTTGACATCATTTGACACCTACGCGAGGATCCTGTTCGTGGACTTCAGCTCAGCGTTCAACACCATCATCCCTGAACTCCTTTCAACCAAGCTTCTCCAGCTCAGCGTCTCACCTGTTATCTGCCAGTGGATTTACAGTTTTCTGACGGGGAGGACACAGCAGGTCAGGCTGGGGGAGGCCTCCTCATCCACACGCAGCATCAGCACTGGCGCGCCCCAAGGTTGTGTCCTCTCTCCGCTGCTCTTCTCTCTCTACACGAACGACTGCACCTCAGCTCAAAGTCCTGAAGTTTGCAGATGACACCACTGTCATCGGCCTCATCAAGGACGGTGACGAGTCTGCATATCGACAGGAAGCGGAGCGGCTGGAGCTGTGGTGCGGCCGACACAACCTGGAGCTGAACACGCTCAAGACTGTAGAGATGATCGTGGACTTCAGGAGGCATCCTTCGCCACAGCTGCCCCTCACGTTGTCCAGCTGCCTTGTGTCAACCGTCGAGACCTTCAAGTTCCTGGGAATTACAATCTCTCAGGACCTGAAGTGGGCGACCAACATCAACTCCGTCCTCAAAAAGGCCCAGCAGAGGATGTACTTCGTGCGGCTTCTGAGAAAGCACGGCCTGCCACCGGAGCTGCTGAGACAGTTCGACACAGCGGTCATCGAATCAGTCCTGTGTTCTTCCATCACAGTCTGGTTTGGTGCTGCTACCAAAAAGGACAAACTCCGACTGCAACGGACAATCAAAACTGCTGAAATGATTGTCGGTACCCCCCTACCCACCATTGAGGATTTGCACGCTGCCAGAACTAAGACAAGGGCGTGCAAAATCCTCTCGGACCCTCCGCACCCC
Source organism: Phycodurus eques (assembly GCF_024500275.1). NCBI lineage: Eukaryota > Metazoa > Chordata > Actinopteri > Syngnathiformes > Syngnathidae > Phycodurus > Phycodurus eques. Next base: position 6,361,100 of record NC_084537.1, read on the forward strand.
GGTCACCAGCTCTTCCAGCTCCTTCCCTCAGGTAGGCGCCTCTGATCAATGCAAACTAGAACTAGTAGACATTCCAACAGCTTCTTCCCTCTTGCGATTAACTTCTTAAACACCTAACCGATAATTCCATTACAATAAGCTGGCAATTTTTTGACTTGTGTTCGTTGTCACATTTCTGTGGGGCCAATTATGTATTACTCGTGCACTCACTGTAGTTGTCTCGCCATGCTGCACTATTTGCATATACTGGCCACTAATGCCAGAGTAGCATCTGCTCCATTTGCACACTGATTGAGGAGTATCTGTAACATTTGCACAACCAACATTGTCCCAGATGATCGCACTACTCGTCACTTTAAACCGCATACACTCCTTGAAGTCTCAGTGCCCTTTGCACAATGGTCATTGCACCGGACTATTGCAATATTAGTCATTCGAACTGCTCTAAGTGCTAGAGGACTCTGCATCTTTTTGCACAATTGTTTTTTGTCAATGTCTTTATGTCTCCAAAGTGTTCTGTAAATTGACTGTCTGTTGCAATAGAGCGGCTCCAACTACCGGAGACAAATTCCTTGTGTGTTTTGGACATACTTGGCAAATAAAGATGATTCTGATTCTGATTCTGATAATGATGAATTTTATGGCTGCAACACGTTCCCAAAAAGCTGGGACAGGTGGCAAAAAAGAAAGTTGAGGAATGCTCATCAAACACCTGTTTGGAACATCCCACAGGTGAATAGGCTAATTGGCAACAGGTGGGTGCCATGATTGGGTAGAAAAGGAGCTTCCCTGAATTGCTCAGTCATTCACAAGCAAAGATGGGGCGAGGTTCACCTCTTTGTGAACAAGTGCCTGAGATAATAGTCGAACAGTTTAAGGACAATGTTCCTCAACGTACAATTGCAAGGAATTTAGGGATTTCATCATCGACGCAAATCACCGCATGAAAGCGACAAGGCCGAAAACCAACATTGAATGCCCGTGACCTTCGATCCCTAAGGCGGCACTGCATCAAAAACCGAAATCAATGTGTAAAGGATATCACCACATGTGCTCAGGAACACTTCAGAAAACCAATGTCAGTAAATACAGTTCGGCACTACATCCGTAAGTGCAACTTGAAACTCTACTATGCAAAGCAAAAGTCATTTATCAACAGCGAGAAACGCCGCCGGCTTCTCTCTATCTTCTCTCTATTGTGCTGTGTTGGAGCCTATAGTATGGTTAACTTACACATCTGTGAAGGCACCACTAATGCTGAAAGGTACATACAGGTTTTGGAGAAACATATGCTGCCATCCAAGCAACGTCTTTTTCATGGACAACCCTGCTTATTTCAGCAAGACAATGCCAAACCACATTCTGCACATGTTACAACAGGGTGGCTTCGTAGTAAAAGAGTGCGGGTACTAGGCTGGCCTTCCTGCAGTCCAGACCTGTCTCCCATTGAAAATGTGTGGCACATTATGAAGCGTAAAATACGACAACGGAGACCCCGGACTGTTGAACAGCTGAAGCTGTACATCAAGCAAGAATGGGAAAGAATTCCACCTACAAAGCTTCAACAATGAGTGTCCTCAGTTCCCAAACGTTTATTGAATGTTGTTAAAAGAAAAGCTGATGTAACACAGTGGTAAAGATGAGCCTGTCCCAGCTTTTTTGGAACGTGTTGCAGCCATAAAAGTCCAAGTTCATCATTATTTGCTAAAAACAATAAAGTTTATCAATTTGAGCATTAAATATCTTGTCTTTGTAGTGTATTCAATTAAATATAGGTTGAACATGATTTGCAAATCATTGTATTCTGTTTTCATTTATGTGTTTTCCCAACTTCATTGGAATTGGGGTTTACACAAACAAACTGCCCTAGTGTTGGCCTCACATAATATGTTTGTAACTCTCTTTAGCCTCATAGCATCTGGGATCACCATGGGTAGTCTGTGTGTTAAATAAATGAATGGCAAGTTTAGCCCATGTGCTAACCATGTTAGAATAACACGAGCAGAGCTGGCCCCACCGGACCGCACTGAAGCCTAACACAGGAATCTTCCACGAGGTCGCTTCCCCCGGGTGAAGCCCAGGCTCCATTCGAGGCCTTGTATATTTTTCCCTGGCTGCCTCTTTATTTTCCCTAAGCTTAGATCAAAGTATTTCCTCATTCACATCTACACAGTCTGTTTTTTCATCAGAGCCACCAAGGTTGAGAGGAAAATGGATGCTGTGGAAGGTGTAAAGTGTTTGTGTGTGAATGTGAAGCAACTGGCTACAGTTCTGAGGATTGTGGGTTAAATGACAGCAGGGGGGGTGGGGGGTTGAGGAGAAAAGATGGAGAGAAGAAGGGGACAAGATAAATAGGAGGAAAAACTGGTCCAGGCTGAGATGTTTTCCAGTAATTCAGTCAGATTTGATGGCATGTGATGTGAACAAAGGCCAATGCAACCTAAAATCTAAAGGAAAACATTTTCTCAAATTCCAACGAGAATTCCGAATCTGAAAGTGGCTCAATGATCAACTGATCCCCTCCCTTGTGGCTTTTGTGTGTGTGCGTGTGTATACTCTTTCGCAAGGGTATTGGGGATGAAAAGTACTGTATTCGGTATATCTTATAATTGTAACATGGGAGTTAAAATATTACTCATAGTACTTTAAATGTTTACGATGCTAAGTTTTATCTTCCGAAAAAAATAATAGTTGTATTTTCATTATTTCTCAGAGAAATGTCTAAAACACCAACATTTAAGGTCAATCCGCTATATACGGAACATCACGTGATCAAACCTTCAAAACAAGTTTGCGGACCTTCTGTTTATGCTGCGCTAACGAACAGCACATTGTTTGAAGACGAACTGTTTAAAATTTGGTTTTCTTTATGGCTGGTGTCCTCAGACAGAAATAAAATACATTTACAGTATATCATTTCTTTATGCAAATAGGATGTTATATACTGTATGTAACACAAATGGAGCCGAAACATCGGCTATTGTCATCTTTGGTGGCTCTGTGGTGACATCTTGTATGAAACAAAAGACGTAGATGTTTAAAGTTCCGTCCCGGGAGGAAGTGCTTTCACCTTTTTTGCCGAATGCAGAAGGAGGTTGCACGTATATCGTATTGGAGTAAACTGCAGTCAGGTTCCAACGCATTATCTGTAAACATTAACACTTCATAAAATACAATCATTGACAGAAGCGGGGTAATGTTTTGTTAAGGGGTGTCAAAACCACTTTCACCATTGTACGGACCCTTTATCAAATCTTCAAGTCCCCCCCCCCAAAAAAAGAAATGTGCTTGTTACCCCCTCTCATTAGCATGTGTGCTTTTCCCTAACTATGAGGCTGCCAAGCTTATGAGGCACTGCTTATTGTCGCAAGGGCCCGTTCCAACCACAACATGAGCCTGTATCATTTCTAATTACATTTTGGTCTACTGTGCTGCACTCAGTAAACAGATTTTTCCCATTGAAAGAAGCATCTGAGTGAATTGCTCATCCAGCTGTCCAAATACATGATATCTCTCTATTGGTGGTGAACAACACACACGCCTCCAGGTGCATGTTTTGATTTCTCTACCTTCTTCCTTCCACCTGCTTGTGTCAGTCACCCCTCATCTATCTCTCCCTCGTTTAGTCTTTACTGACTTTGGCTGGCATCTGTTGAGCTGCTAAAGAGAAAAGGAATATGCACACATGCATGTGTTTGTGTGTGTGTGTGTGTGTGTGCGTGTGTGTGTGTTTGAATGTGTTGGTCTTGCTGGGTTGGATTTGAACAAGCCAATGCCTGTTCTGCCCCGGTGGCCTATGAAATGAGAAAGGCAGCCACTGTGTTGCAGACCTCCACTGATAAATCTACCAGGGTTACCCGTCCATGTGTGAATCAGTGTGGGTGTCTGTGTGTGTTAACTACATATGCATATGTGCATGTATGTAACTTGTGTGTCTGCGCATGGTGATCATCTGTGTTTCCATCTTGAACTTGTAACGCAAGAATAGCGATTTGGTGAGATTTGATTTGCACACTTCAAAGTTTGTGTGTGTGTGTGTGTGTGTGTGTGTCCGTGCCCCATGTGGTGTAATCTCCTATCATTGCCTCAAATGCGTGACATTAAAACACAGCACAGTGGATTTCTTCTTCAGAAATTGGTTTTCATGCTCCTTCTTATTTTGTCTCATTTCCATCCATGTGCACATATTCGTCCCCGGAGTATTAGAGGTCATGTTACCGATCTATGGAGCATTCAAAGATAAGAAAGTGGAGTTGAGTGCAACATCAAGTGAGCATGCACATGACAGTAAGGTCACAAATGAAAGATATAAAGTGACTTATACGCACCATTTTGAGAGTTTTTACTGAGCCAAAACCAGTGGGAATCTCTTTGCCATTCCCAAAACAATACAATTTCCTAATTTGGAGTAAAAACAAAAAAGGATGTATCAGTGGTCCGTTGTGTGAGGGAAGTTGCAGACGAACATACCAAATTCCTTGGCACTCACATTAACCTGCAGCTATTATAAGCCAGTGTGTAGTTGTTATAGCATTTTTAACGTTGCTGGAGCAACTCCACCGCAGCATGAGGAATTCCACGACCGCAGTGACTGTCACCGTGGGGCTCGTTCAGCAACGCAAATATTGTCATGTACACATACAAACAAAGAAATGATGCACAGAGGCACAGATCACGTAGCCTTCTCATGGTCTCTTGTGCACATGGAAAAGGGAGGAGAAGGTAAGTGAGACGCTTTTCATGAGCAAGGGCCGGTTCCATGCCTGCCATAATTCACCTCTTAAATAACTGTGTGTGTGTGTGTGTGTGTGTGTCTGTGTGTGCGTGCGCGCGTGAGCATGTATGTGTGAATGTGTAAAAAAAAACAGCCTCAGACATTATCTTCAAGCTGTGACAGCTGTAATTGTGGAGCACAATAAAATGGCTGCAGGGTGACACCTCTAACCACCTTCTATTAACACACACTTACCCCATCCCCCGTTCCCTCCTGATCTCACGTCCATGCTCACATATACACACACACACACACACACACACAAACACACACACACACACACAAACACACTCACGGGAAGATGGCTTCACATTGGTCAAACAGGAAAATAGCATCTCCAAGCCCATCAAAGCTGAGTGCTCTAAGGACGTCCGATCTGAATAATGTGTATATGTTGATGTCTTGATTATTATGTGTCAATATATGCTTTTATTCTTCAACAGATACTAGATTTCGGCATGGTAAGAAAGAGGATAAGGGAAAGAAATAAGTAGGAAAGAGAAGAGTGCTGATTCTGGAGCTGCTGATATAGTTTTCATTATTGATCCGAGCACACAAGTCACAGAATTTTATATATATATATATATATTACACACAGTGAGGCAAAAAAGTATTTAGTCAGCCACCAATTTTGCAAGTTCCCCCACTTAAAAAGATGAGTGAGGCCTGGAGTTGTCATCATAGGTATACCTCACCGATGAGAGACAAAAGAAGAAACAAAAATCCTAAAAATCGCATTGTCTGATTTTTAAAGAATTTATTAGCAAATTACGGTGGAAAATAAGTATTTGGTCAATAACAAAAGTTCATCTCAATACTTTGTTATATACCCTTTGTTGGCAATGACAGAGGTCAAATGTTTTCTGTAAATCTTCACTAGGTTTTCACATACTGTTGCTGGTATTTTGGCCCATTCCTCCTTGCAGATCTCCTCTCGAGCAGTGACGTTTTGGGGCTGTCGTTGGGCAAAACAAATTTTCAACTCACTCCAAAGATTTTTGATGGGTTTGAGATCTGGAGACTGGCTAGGCCACTCCGGGACCTTGAAATGCTTCTTACGAAGCCACTGCTTCGTTCCCCTGGTGGTGCGTTTGGGATCATTGTCATGCTGAAAGATCCAGCCACGTTTCATCTTCAATGGCCTTGCTGATGGAAGGAGGTTTTCACTCAAAATCTCACGATACATGGCCCCATTCATTCTTTCCTTTACACGGATCAGTCGTCCTGGTCCCTTTGCAGAAAAACAGCTCCAAAGCATGATGTTTCCGCCCCAATGCTTCACAGTAGGTATGGTGTTCTATGGATTCAACTCAGCATTATTTTTTTTTTTACCAAAAAACTCGATTTTGGTTTCATCTGACCATATGACATTCTCCCAATCGTCTTTTGGATCATCCAAATGCTGTCTCGCAAACTTCAGATGGGCCTGGACATCTACTGGCTTAAGCAGGGGGACACCTCTGGCACTGCAGGATTTGAGTCCCTGGCGGCATAGTGTGTTACCGATGGTAGCCTTTGTTACTTTGGTCCCAGCTCTCTGCAGGTCATTCACTAGCCCCCCCCCCCGTGTGGTTCTGGGATTTTTGCTCACTGTTCTTGTGATCATTTTGACCCCATAGGGTGAGATCTTGCGTGGAGCCCCAGATCGAGGGAGATTATCAGTGGTCTTGTATGTCTTCCATTTTCTAATATTTCCCACAGTTGATTTCTTCACGCCAAGCTGCTAACCTATTGCAGAGTCAGTCTTCCCAGCCTGGTGCAGGTCTACAATTTTATTTCTGGTGTCCATTGACAGCTCTATGGTCTTGGCCATAGTGGATTTTTGAGTGTGACTGAGGTTGTGGACAGGTGTCTTTTACACTGATAACAAGTTCAAACAGGTGCCATTAATACAGGTAACGAGTGGAGGACAGAGGAGCCTCTTAAAGAAGAAGTTGCAGTTCTGTGAGAGCCAGAAATCTTGCTTGTTTGTAGGTGACCAAATACTTATTTTACCGTTGAATTTACCAATTAATGCATAAAGAAAATCGGACAATGTGAGCCCACGACCCGAGAGACGGTAAGCGGTAAAGAAAATGGATGGATGGAAGTTCATATTGTCAGAGAAGTGCTATTAACAATGTTTAGTCTTATAACCATAATTCACAGTGCTACAATCCTCTTGAAAAGCTAAATCAATACCTCACTGGTTGTGTCAATTAAAGATGAACATGATAATATTTGTAAAGATAGAATTTTTGTTACATCTCTTGTATTGGTTCTCAGTGAAATATGCAGGTGCACCAAAGAGTTTACAGACAGACACACACACACACACACACACGGACGTGTCCGTTCACACTGCACTAATCTGTGTAGCCAATAAGACAGGCAAAGTCTTCAGCTGTGAACAAAGGGCAGCTTGGCTGTTATAGATCTTTCCTCTCCTCTGTTCTCACTAAATCACTTTTCCTTTCAGGAATACAAGCATACAAAAAATACACAGATGAACTCTGGGAATGCACAAACGCATTCAAACAGTCAACATTCAATTGGCCTCTCTTCCTCCTTTCTCTGCCCAGGTCTCTGTCCCTCTCAGGGTGTCTGTCACAAGACATGTCAGGCCTTAATGCTTTCCAATCTTCTCCCCAACACACACTGTCGCCTTTCATTTAAAGGCCTGCTGACAGGGATGACCACCATCTGCACTCCTTCATCCTGCCCACTCTTCTCACACTAGCATCTGCCTCTCCTGTGCTCACAAGTCATTAGCTCTCCTTGGGTCTGTTACCTGAACTGTCTTTAGTGATTCCTCAAGATATGTATTCACATCTGGATTTTCCCTTTTGTGAACATACAGTATATTTGTGTTTCCACTGTCCTCTTTGATACGCAAAACAAATCCAATACTCTTTGTAGTCCAAATTTGCCTCATCGTTTGTTTGTCCCTCCCACTGTCTTCTCTCTAACAGCTTTCTATCTATTTGTCTCAGTGTCAGTGTTCAAAACCTCACACCGCCACTTTAGCTTCTATCCCCATTGTGCTTTCCCAGCCTGCCACGCTGGGTTTGCAATTGCACAACAAGAGTAAACACTAGTTACCCAGCATCAATCACACACACGCACACGTATACACACACACACACGTACACGCACACACTTTGAGAGAGAGAGAGAGAGAGAGCAAGAGCTGGAGATAGAGCGAGTCTCCAATTTCACTGTTGATCCCCCAACAATTGAATACAGAATAACAATCTAAAATGAGACAACAGTCTGTGGGTGTAAGTGTGCCTGATATCTTAGATGCGACATTGCTATGTAACAATAAAACATATTACAATGAGGAAATAAAAACTTTTGCACCTGGACATGGATCAGGATGCAGCATCTCTCCAACTGCGAGTTGCAATTCATTTTACGAACCGTGACCCTTGCATGCCAAATCCCAAGGCCTTATGATGGCTTTCCCAATATGTTCCCACTCCCCACAATTAAGTCCATGAAATGTAAGAAACCAAAGGAAGAAAAAAATGCTCAGCTGGCATGAGTACAGAGGATAGCAAGATGAAAAAATTACAAGTGGCTGCGACTATACTGTGCAGCAAACCATACACGGTACAAGGTTGTTTCTTTCACTCCTGCTAACAGACAGTAACACACACTCCAACTGATTCTGGTCTGGAGTGCACTTTCAAAAAGCCTTGTTAAAGCAGCATAAGAAGCTGATTTTCTGTTGTCTCGTTCACTCTCATCTGCTATCCCTCCATCTCTCACATCACTAACAAAAACCGATACAAAAAAATACATGCAATAAGACATACAAGTGTTATTTATTTCTTTGTCCCCTTCAGTGAGTGCAACATTACCCTATACTCAGGCACATAAGCACACTCCAGAATGTGTATGTGTGCGTGAGGGTGTTTCTCCCCTGCACATTAAATCAGTACTGTGCTAATTGGTAGGAACAACAGCAACACTTTGGCAGTATATAATGTTTTATGTCTGTTTCTTTATTACCATCTTTAATGTTTGCTGCCTTATGCGTGTGGTCGTCTTCCCAGCTTTATGTCTATGTTCTGCTCGAGTGTGTAGATGTACTGCATTATGATCCTAATGAGACAACGTCGATGAGAGGGGACTGGAAATGCGCAGAGGAACAAGAGCATGATAAGCTTCTTAACGATGATCACTCAGTGTGTGTGTGTGTGTGTGTGTATGATTGGATGTACGCGTGCGAAGTGAGTGTCTCAGTCTTAGCCTCTTCACAAGCGAAACACAATCAACACAGCTCTCATTTGCTATCAGTAATTAGAATGCTAATTAGCCCCTGGGAGCTAACGGGAACTAGTGTATTACAAGGGCTTGATTAGGACTATGATATGCCTATGGGATTGATTTATACCTGCACGCTATTGGTTCAAACACCTGTCAGTTAAGACCTCCATCCAGTTGGATGTGATTATGACTGATTTGACTGAATTAGTCAGTGGGATAAGATGTACTGAGCAACAGCTGAGATCAAACTCCCTGTAAAAATGAGATATATATGAAGATGCGTAAGTACTGTAAATAGACGGTAGGGCAAAGAACATTTCACGCACCAAATCCAGTAAGTGCTCTCAAGACGACTAATACTGGAGCCCAAGTTGTGTGTCAAGGCGACATACTTAGGCGGAACCTCTCAACCTTGCAGACCAGCTCAGCCTCTTTTTCTGTCAGAGAGGCCAAGATCCCAACTGTCTTCAGCCACCGACGTTTGCCTCCACCCAGTTCACAATGCACCCGACCCCCTTCGCCCCTCCCACAGGTGGCGAGCCCATGGGAAGGGACACACACGTTTTCTTCAGGCTGTTCACAGCCACCAGGCCCTCGTCATATAGCCCCAACTCCAGGCCTGGCTCCAGAGAGGGGCCACAGTGACGGCCAGGCAAGGGTAAACTCTGCAGATGCGTCACCTCCACGTGGAGTAAGACATGTAAGTGTGGTGTCATTGCGGTGTGAACACGCAAAGTGCTAGGTGATGGAGAGCAGTCTAAAAGTCAAATACAAATCTGTGTGTGTGTGTGTGTGTGCGTGTGTGTGTGCATGCTTTGTACCTTTTTGTCTTCAGGCCATACTAACTGAGTTCTGACACAAGACTCCTGCACCATACATTTTATAGTTGCTATTAACACACGGAAACACATTGGAAACACGTTGGCCTTGCACCTGAAGTAAGACGCATTCACACACTTATCACAGACTGCCATCTATTCATTATTTGCATCGGGACTCTTCAATATTTCATATCCTCCTAATTCCATTACTGCTTTACTCAAAATAGTGTAAGCATGTGCGTGTGTACAGAAGTGTACGTGTGTGTGTTTGTGTGTGCGTGCCCATGTGTGTGTGTGTGCGTCCCCATGTGTGAGTGAATACATTTACTGCATTCAAGCGCATGAAAACAGCTTGCTTAAGATGTGAGAAAAGAAATCAATCTTGGCAGGGGTAAAGTGAAAATGTGAGAATAAATAGAGGAGTGATAAAATGCCTCAGGCAAAGGAAAGAGGAAGACAAGAAAAAAGAATGGGGTGTTTACGGTGGGCATCTATGAGGCTTCGGGTTGATGGGCAAATGTGTGTGCCTCCAGAAAGCAGTGGGAGGGAGGTTACATCCTCTGCGAACCCCGACTGCAACAATCAGCACACACACCGACACCTGAACAGGATGGGAGTTTGGGGGGGGGGGGCAGTGTACAATTGTCCTGAGGCCCTGAGCATTAGGGAGGCTCCTGGCTGTCCATCGGCTCCCCTTCATTGACAAAACATTTTGGTAAGGAACTAAACGATCGCACCCCCCATGACAAAATTGTTTGCAGAGGGGTCCCTTCATTAAGGTGCTGTATGAGGGCCCCTGATCTGGTGCTGCACCCGTGGTTAGGACTAGTTTTTGCCTCGGCATGTGTGTGAATGTCTAATGTCATGGAAAGAAAGGTTTTTATAAAAGGAATTGTGTTGTTTTTTTTTAAACTACAGCGGGGAAAATTAAAAGAAAGAAACGCCGGAAATTAGTAAATATGCCATAGTTGGCTCAAAGTCCTTCTTTGTGGCTCTTTGTTATATTTCTACTACAATTGCAACAGCGGTCTTGCGCAACTCAACTTTGGACTCAACCTTGACAAAAGTTCACACCAGTGAACATGTGAGTAACCATGACCGTATGTGTGAGAAAGCGCTACCAAGAGCTCTTATAATTAAAGCTAAGTGCGAGGCTTTCAGGCCAGGCTGATCTTCTGTAACCAAGCCCTATTGAGTGGTCTGGGACCATTTTAACAACCAGCCACACAAGTTGAGGCCATTTCTCATGGTGACTTCATAAAAGTCTGAATCCCACTCTGCCTTCTCTATACCCTTAAACTCTCACTATTCACCTCTCCAGCTCCTGTGTGTGTGCGCGTGCACATATCTGCATGCGTGCGTGTCAAAAAGAACCATTGGTTTACCTAAAGGTAAAAAATACTGATGTTCTGCTCCAAGCTCAACAAATAGGAGGACACATTAATACAATAATGACAACAAGACATTTTAATGAATGACTTTTTGTTCAAGAAAAATTGCTGAAAATAACTGACCACATGACTTTAGGAGGTCATCTTAGAAGGATAGTTTGCACCCCTAAAGTGATGTGAAAAGCTTTTATTCTCTGTAATATAAAGATGTACAGGAATTTGTAAAGAAAGACTTGGACACTGTAAGGAGGACACACTACATAAATTATCTAAGCATGAGTGAGGTGACTTATAACAGCAGCGTGTGAAAAAAAATAATACAACAAGTGTCGGTTCAAAAGTGGAGCCGAGCACTGCTTAACTGCTCCTTGCAGACTAATAAAAAGCAAATGCTAGATGGAGCAATATAAAGGGAGAGAGAGCGGGAGGAAAAAAGACAACAACTCATCAAGTATATGATCAAGTGAGGCGGGACACAGATGGGAAGAACAGGAAGAAAGCAGAGATGCTCATTAGTAGATAATGAGAGGTGTGATTATACTGCTAACATATGAGACTCGTGGTGATGGAAAAAAAAGCCGTGTATGCCGACAATGTTGTTTCCATTTGCAGGTGGAGGGTGAAGCACTGGTGTGGCTTGAGCACCAGAGGCCTCCTCCTGCTAACAGCTCCTGGTTGGGTTGTAAATTCACCTTCATAAACAGGAGCGATGGGAAGGGGTGTGTGAAGACATAGCAATGGGGGAAACAGCAAGGTGCTGATTGATGGATGGATGATGGTCAGTGGGTAGTAATGTGAGTTGTTAGGCAGGACGGACAGATCGGTGGGTTGTCGGGTTAGGAGGGCCGGGAGGGTTTTTTTTGGGTGGCCGTGCAGTCAGGCAGATGGAATTGACGGACAAAGAGACAGACAGACAGATGTGGTGAAAGGTGAAAATGTTCGTGACCACTCTGTTTTGAACATTAGCGGCGGCTCTATGAGTCATTGGAGTGACAGGCCTCAGAGGGGCGGCCTGCACAAGCAAGCCGTTTCATCTTTTTCTCAACCAATCTCTTCCCCAGATGGCACTGGGTCAACCAGGAAGTAGGAAGTCAGGGTCAGCCAATGAAAACGAGGCTTTGCTTTTCCCACTGACCTGTGACAACATCCTGCCATGGAAAACAGACTGAACCCTGTGTGTCTATTTACAGAATGTGTTTGTGTGTCATGTTTTCCTTCTTGTATGTTGGGTGTAGGATGCCAACAGTAACCTTTCTGCATGGCGACAGACACACAAAAACATACACCTGTAAGGAATCACTGCATGTCATGCTCTTTCAAATGTACATGTAGCCTTCACATCTTGTTCTTTATGACCCAGACAACCACCCTGGGAGCAGATTAACAGGCATGACTGAACCCATTTTATATTCAGTGTGTCCTTTCAAAAGAAACTGAGCTTAAAAAAAATGAGCATAAAATTAGCGTGAAGTAATCCCGAAAGCGTCATAAAACGGGGCGTCAACTGCTACAAACTCAGATAAACTTTGTTGTCTGGTCCTGCAAATTGATTCTCCTCATGTTTCTCTTCCACTTTCTTTCAGCCAGCATCAGTAGATCTCGTAAAGTTGACTCACAGGATAACACCCCATTGACAAAATGAATGTGCCCTTAAAGGTACAATGATTTCCTTTTTTTGTACGGCCTGGTACACTGATAAGGATTTTTCAACTCTCAAAAGATTTTGTTTTATCCGTGACAGACCCAACACATAAAGATAAAAAAAAAAAAAAATCAAGCTTTTAACAGATCAAGAAACCAGTCCTCTGAGGCAGAAATCTCGTGTGATCACACGTAATCTCACAAAAAACAAAGACGAGCAGACGCTTGCGGGTATGCGCAGATGTTTGAATGAATAAATGAGTGAATGAGTCTTATGAGACATAAAATAGTCTGGTATATGGGTGCCAAATGATTCCCAACGCAGGTGTCGTGACACCCCAGTGTTCTGTGAGAGATCATCAGCTTGCCGCAGGAAGTTATCCAATCGCACTTAATTTGTCCAGAAATGATTGTTTATGACTTACAAATATATCTTTGTTCATCAGTACAGTGACAGGCATCCGATTACGGTAAATGCTCTTCAATTAGATAGCAGCAGGTACAATAAACCTGTTTATCCACCAGTTGCCATTCATACAACAGAATAATTCAGCTTTGTGTTCAATTAAACAGGCCCAGAGTTCACACTGACTATTTGTAAGTAAATTGAGACGAGATTAGTATTTCGGTATATTTGTTTGGTGGTGTGCTGTAAAATGTTCTTACTGTATGTAAAATGGGTGCCTTGGCTCACTCAAGTTTGGAAACACTGGTATAGATTCATACAATAGGTCCACAGCTGAAATCATTTCAGGTTTCGCATTATCACTTCTGGAATCTGTACATCCATCTGTGTTTTGAATGATTTGTCAGTTTCAAGGCATCTTTCCTGTAGCCACGTTCTTTCTCTCGCTCTATTTCATTCCGGCTTTGAGCCTGTTCTGGCTGCCTTTGAACCAAGATCATTTTTGGCTCAAACGCATCATTTCCTTCTTCCCATTTCTGTACCGCTGTAGTTTTCCTCGTTTTTTTTTTCTTTTAGGATCGCATATCTTTCTAATGGTTCCTTTGCATTGAGAATATCTCGCATCAGGCAAACAAAAAACAATGGTACGCCATCTGTTATTTTTTTTCCAAAGAAAACGATGGAAATTTCAATGAATAATTGATTCAAACGTTAAACTGTAGTTCTCAACTGTACAGTACAGCGAAGGTTTTAAGTAAGACTTCTTCACTAACACTGAAATTTGAGGTGACTGATGCAGTAGCAAAAATGCAGAGATAAATGTTCATGCTTGAAAGTAAATCACGTATTTCTCCTGCCAATTTTGGTCAAACTCCGAATTGTAGGATCGCCACTTTTGACAATATCAAAACACTCGTACAGGAATGAATATGGTTGCACTGAGAGAGAAACAATTGTATAAAAGGCAATGGACGGTCAATAGCTTGACAAGATGAATGAATGCACGGGTTGTTAAATTCCATTTAAAGGAATTACATTTCCCGACTTGTAAAGTCAAAACTGTCATTTGTAAGTGTTTGTGCAGCTCAGTGTGTTTAAGAAAAATTAAAGAGCAAAAAAAATAAAATAAAATACCTTAACTGCTACCTTTTACACCTGACAGGAGCCAACTCAATTGGCACATACAAACTCACACTGACACATACTGTACATGTACACATAAACACAAAGGGGGAAAACAGGCAATTGGTAACAAACAGACGGTTCAACAACCTCATAGCAATTTTCTGTAAATTTCCCTATATAAAAAATAAAAAAAAGACATTTTAAGGGACATACATATACACAGACAAGGTTGGTTGTATCTATTGTGCAGCTATCATATAGTTGCTGTCAAGGCCCCCCACCAATTATGACCATTACAAGTCCCATCATGTCACCAGTTGTCCCTGCTGCGCCACCCCATACAACTCGCTCTCGGGAGACCAGAACCTATAATCCAACCTCACTTTGCTCCAATCACCCACAAAGACACATACACGCACACACGCGTGAACACTCAAAAGCTGCTTCATCTATTCTGTCTTTCTTCCCATGTAATGTTTTGACACAGACAAATTGATGTTCTGAGGTATCGAATGATACAAAGTTTCTCTGTGTCTGAACAAAGTACCCCAAACAGGAAAGATACCAATGGGGAAGTCAAACAAGTCAAGTCCAGCTTCTCGCTTATTAGTTAGTTTTTTGCATTAACATACGACAACTACCTTCATTACCAGTGTGGTCGCCTCGGTAGCGCGCTCTCTCGTATTGTTTTTGTTTTTGTGTTTTTCGTCAATTGACTGTCTTTTGTCATACTAGAGCGGCTCCAACTACCGGAGACAAATTCCTTGTGTGTTTTTTGGACATGCCTGGCAAATAAAGATGATTCTGATTCTGATGATTCTGATTCTGATTCTGATCATTCCCACCTTGAATTTCATCTCCCTCAGCTGCCATCTGTATAATTCAAGCATTATTTGCTCCATTTGCATTGACAAAACGGCCATTTGAGTTAAAAGCGTGGAAGTAGAGAGATGAGCTCCACACTGTGTTGACATTAAATCCTACTCTTGCTCTTTAAATACATTTCCTGTATGGCATCAGACAGAAAAAAAAAGCATGTTTATTTTAGGAAGCTATTAGCTCTGTAGTCAATGGGCGGAGAGGATATCACCACCTGTTTCAGTTAACAAGTAGCTTTTAGTTTACAAGTTGGGGTTGTTGGTTTCCAATAGCGACAGACAACGTATGCTTGTATTCCGCTTCTGAAGACTGCTTTCCACAGCTGTGTTGTCCCATCACACTATTTAAACTCATTAATATGACAAAATTGAGGTGACGATGTACCAGTGGAGCAAAGTAGCATCGAAAAGCACTTAAATCCAGAAAATCCTCCCAGTTAACTATTAACTGCAAACATGACCTTGATCTCCATTTGTGATATCTTAGGACAGTATATTGCGTCACAAAACTGGCACGGCTCCCTATTGGGTGATGTCACTCTCTCTATCTCACGCTCTCTCTCTCACACACACACACACACACACACATGCTTACACAGTTGTGCACATGTTCTTTGCCTGTTTTACTGCA
This sequence comes from Phycodurus eques, assembly GCF_024500275.1. Lineage (NCBI taxonomy): Eukaryota > Metazoa > Chordata > Actinopteri > Syngnathiformes > Syngnathidae > Phycodurus > Phycodurus eques. The sequence goes on from NC_084537.1 coordinate 6,377,021, forward strand.
GCGGTCTCAGCCACATTGTTGGAAGCAGCCTGGTGCCTCTGCCGTGCCAAGCGCCAACACTTCCCTGTGCTCAAGTATTTCCACAGACGAGACCCAAATTGGGGCTTGGCAATATTTAATTCGGCTCTTGAACGTTTCTTGGGTGTGTCAGTGGATCATGAAAAGAATTATGGTAATAAAGCTTAAACAGTCTTGCCTTTAGGGTTTGCCATTTTCTCATTAAAAAAAGAAAAAAAACCTCCTCGTTTAGGTAATAGCGTTTGGATGGTGAGGAAACCTTTCAACAGGACATGACTGAAAAAGAGTTTTTAAAGATGACATTTTTACAGAAAAGGAGCTTTAAAGTCCTAACAAACAAACACACACAAGCGCGCGCGCACACACACACACACACACACACACACACACAGGTGCAGTACCATGCAGGGTCCCAGTGTGTGTTATTAGGCCTATCAGGGACACTCTGCAAGGATTAGATGACAGTTAAAGGAACAACACACACACAGACACACACACACACACGCACACACAAAACACTACACACTCTGACAGCCTACCATTGGGTTGCCTGCACGCTACTGGGCACCAAATCCCCGCTCGTGTGTGTGTATCTGGTGTATCATACTGTGAGCACCGAGCAAAGATATCAGTGCTCCACTGAACCCCTTTCAGAGCAAATCCCTCACACACAAACACATGCGCGCAAAAAAGAAAAAAAGCAGATATCCCAATAGAAATATTGCTTATAGCACACGTCACATGTAGTTCGTCATAGATGACAAAGATGTCTTACACATTTGACTTTTTGAGAAAGTAACCTCCTACGTTTGCTCCTATTATGTGCTGTGCTTGGTATATCATTACAAAAAACAGAAAATGAATAATAATAATAATAAAGGGTTATTGAATTTGTGGTTCTCAGTTTAAGATATGGATAGAGCGAAGACAAATTTGATTAACGGCCACCTGTAAATTGCAGGAAGAAAATACAAATTCAAGTGCAAAGCGCTTTCAAACTTTTTGTTTATACTGCTTTGAATTCAACTACCCCAGATGGCTCTTTAAATATAGAGGAGGGCCGTCTTACAACTAGCATATGCACTGACAGCCTGTCTTTCTATTCATCCCTTCTTTTCTATTACACCTGCCTGGCGGGACATCCCCAACCAGAGAGCTGCGCGGATGGCGAGCGAAGGAGGAAACGAGGATGGCCGCAGCAAGGATTTGAATTGCGGCAACCGTCCAACCAGTCAGGCAGCCAGTCGGTCAATGGTTTGGAGAAGAAGCCAACACAAAAGAAGTTGATGTGGGTGGCTCTTTTCAAGAATGGGGTTTTGTGTGTTTGAGTTGGTGGTGTGTATGCGTACGAGGTGGGGAGGGGGTAACTACTCCCTTTTTTCAGCGGTCGGGGGAGGGTGCTGGTCAATGGGGCAGAGGGTTGGGTGCATTAAGCTCCCTTATAGCGAGCCGAGCACAGTCACCAAGCCAAAGAGCTCGTCATTTCGCCGTTTTGACTGAAGCGTGGGGTAATGCGGACGGAGGGGGGCAAACGAGTGTCTCGCTCTGACTCTGGTGACGATTTCCTCCGTTTTTATTCCACTATTCTTTCGCTTCTCCAGAGACTTTTCTCAGAGCCTCCACCGGGGGCGGGATGGGATGGGCTGGTCTGGCCCGGTGGAGGGGAGCGCTTTAAGGCCAAACTAAGCCCCTTCAACCCTGATGGCTTTCATTATCATCAAGAACTGTTGGAGCAGTTTCAATTCGACTGAGAGGAATGAGAAGGTTTCTTTTTGAGTTCAAAGAGCAAAGTAGAACTGAGCAAACTTCATAGCAGCAGATTAGATCATAGCATTTCCTGAACCCTCTTTGTCTGGTTATTTAGTTTTCCCACCAACATCTCATAGGTCTAGCATTTTGCGCCAGAGGATTCCCAAACGTGCAAAAAAAGAAGACACTAATTGGGCCTAAATGACTCCAAATTCAATAATAATCGTCAGTCCTTCTTCTTTAGTTAACCAGCCGCCTCATTGGATACCTTGGGGCTTTCATATAAAAATTAACCTTTAATGCAAGCAAACTGTATGGAGCATCGATGAGAGAACAAGAAAAAAAGGGAAATCCGAGGGATTGAAAAGGATAAAAGCTGTCTCCACTTTAAAGTAGATCAGGGGAACGCAGCGCTGAAACAATAGGAGGTGAACAAAATCAAATTAGGCCTCCTGAAGCATCAAACAAGAAAGGCCGATGGCTGGGCTCCCTCCCTCCCTAATCTGTTGACTCCGTGCAAATGATAGTCACCAGCGTTCGGTTTCAACTAGTTTTCACCAGCATGGTCTTCATGTATTCTATCTTTGAGGTGTCTTGTTGTGTCAATGTCAGCATTAGTAGCAAGGTAGAATATTTCATTCAACCATTGTAACTTACTTGAGGGCGTCGTGGCCTTATAAGGTCTACAGTTTGATTCAGACCCTTAAATTGTTACATACAGCACATATGGGTCATTTTCCTATAATTTGATCAATAATGGTGAAGACGCTTCAAACATCAAATTGTTATGCTGCCTCAAAGGCTGAAAAAGCCACACGTAAAGTCTTATTTTCAAAAGGTTATTGAGGTTTTAAAATTTGGGGCATTCATAGTCAAGGCGATCCTTATTGAGAGAGCAAATGGTGGTGGCTCATTGAAATACACCTCATATAATGGTCGAGACAACAGTGGATGATGTAAAGACAAACACTTTCATAAAAATCACTTGAGTTGCGCAATTCCCGTTTTTGCCCTTCAAACTCTGCGGAAACAAGTGCGTAAAGGATCTTAACTGCTCATTAAAGTCATTACACTCTTGTCTTGATGCAATCGTAATAAAGCTAAAGACATGCAATTGTTCTTACGCTTTCATAAATTCATACATATTCATTCAAGAAAGCTCTGAAGACACTAAGATGCACTTGTGTTAGTTTTCATGGAAAAGGCTAGTTAAGCAATAGGAGAAAAATCCGATATACCCCGAAATATAATTAGCATCTTTTAGAAAACATGTTGCAAATCATGACATTGCATTTCGGACACCTAACTGTAAAGACATTTTGGCATCAAAAGTTTGATAAATAATTCAAAGTATTTGTTTTTTTCTCAGAAAGAATTTTCAAAGATCTTTTGATGGATACAAACTGCGAATAATTCAAATACTCATCGGTACAAATTCTCAAAAGAATATTCAGAGGGCCATGTTTTACCACTATTGATCAAATTATATGTAGATTCGGAGTGTAATTAGTATCCACATCTCACATTTTGAGACTGTAGATTTTCCCTACTGAATGACTCGCTTCCCCTCCACACCTCCCGCAGTTCCCAGTAAAGGAGAAGGATACCCCAGTAGTGATGCATGTTCCATTGTTCACGCTCTGCCTCCAATTTGCTCTCCACATTCTGCGGCCAGGGCCGAGACGTTACGCCGGCTTAAGGGACAAATCGCAAACACAAAAAGGAAGAGAAAGGGGAGACAGAGGTGGGGAGGGGTGAGGAAAAAGCGATGGAGAGATGAGAGCAGAGGGTTTGGGGTGAGGTGGGGGTTCGACCCTCTTCACAGCAATGCAATTATGGTGCGCATTTGAAGCCAGTGGGGTTTGCGGGCAGCCTCTCGCCTTCTTTCTCTCCCCGTCCCTCTCTGTACTTTAGCGGCGAAGCTAATAGCCATAGCCGCAGCAATTTCTACGGTACATGACATTAACATGGTAGTGTGTCACCGACAAAGGGCGGCTTTCAAAGGGACTTAGAAAAGAGCGGCGGTTTTGCCTGGTTAAGTAGGCCTCAACCTGCCAAGACGGGAAGACAGACAGGCAGCTAGTGTGTTTATTACTAAGCCACCTAGGGAGAAGCAAGAGATGCCAGGACAAGCGTGCATGGGAGAGAGAATAATATAAATTAGCAGGTCAGACTGAGACATACAGTACATTTATTACACGGGCCGTGAATACAAAGTTCAGGAGCCTTATGAGCCAATGAAACCTTAGCCACATGTCTAAAAAGAATGTTAAAATGGAGCTATAAAATAACTATGCAAGTATAAGGAGGCTAGCCTGCCAAATAGGATTGGGTTTTATTTCACATAAAAAGAAAGTTCGGCATATAACTGCGACCACCGGCTCGGACAGCTGCAAGTAGCGGTCGAAATTGACAGAATACATATAGCCGAAGCGGAAAGATCATACGTGCGGCATAGAGTTAGGAAAGGTTCATGTGATTGATCGTCTGTGTGCAGGTGCATAGAAGACAAACAAGAGGCCTTTTAAAATGTGTCGTACGGTAGCTCTTTTTTTCTTAGTCGGGCTTAATACCAATTTTTCCATGGGTCTAAAGATGAAAACACACTATCACACCATGCGACTGAGTGACAATCTCACATCGAAAGAAGTATAAAGATGGATGAAGGACTAAACATATCTGAAACATATCATAGTTTATCTGCGGTCAATTAAATTGATTTGATTTTTTTTCTTACTGTAGCATTTCATATCCTTGCAAGAATGTGTAAAATATTGTATTTTATGTCACTTGTGGTGTGAGTGTGTTTGCATGTGTGTAGGTGAGTGTGTGTGTGTGTGTGAGAGAGAGAGAGAGTGTGAGCTGAAAACATGGGCAGATGAGCAGAAGGCAGAGGTAGTCAGTGGTTGAGGGTTTGACACAAAAGCCATTTTAGAAAGAGAAAAGTTGGGGACACAAAGAAAGAATGAAACGAAGAAGCAAAACGGCTGCCCGGACACAGGAGGAGGAGGAGGGGGAGGAGGAGGAGGAGGGGGAAAGGAGGGGGAAAGGAGGCGGGCAGCCGAAAAGCAGGAGTAAACTCCCACATTCAGACAGGCACACAACAAGGGAACCCCTGCTCCATTGTAAGGACCATCTGTGGCATGAAATGGATGAGAGTGTTTAGTGTGTGTGTGCATGTGTGTGTGTGTGTGTGGGGGGGGGGGGGGGACGACGACAATTCTTTCATTTCTTCCAAATGTTTTCCTCAAGCAGGTGGAGCAAAGATTTGTCGGGAAAACAGTCGGAAAATATTTGATCAGTTCTTTTAAACGTGGCACATACTGTAATTAAGCAGTTCAACCTGTGAACTCCCTCTCATTGTGCACGCGCGCGTGCGTGCGTGTGTCGGCGACACAAACCAAATTACACGCTGCTGGAGCTGGACAGACACAGCTATTTTGGAGACAAAACAAGTCTGCAATGTGCCATTAGTGACGCCCACAGAGTGCTGAGCTGCGACAGACATTTAAAGACAATTTGGGAAATGCACCATATCCCACTTCTTAGCTAAATACACGAGCAATGCTTTCAAAACCAAATGAATGCATACTTATTAAAACAACGAGTTCACTCTAAAGCTATATCATTAAGTCTCAGCTGAGCGTTTGTTTCACCCCCCCCCCCCCCCCCCCCCTCATTTGTTGAGTATCCCAAAATATGTTATTGTAAATGGATTATGACTGTGACTTCATAAATAGTATATCAAATGTAATTGACTTTAATATAAAATATTTAAGAAGCGTGTGGATATAATATGAATTATGTTTGGTCCAAACAATAATAACAAATACAGGAAGCGTAGGCTTGTATAATTAGTTTATTTTTTGTTTGCAACTCATTTTTTCCTACCTTTTAGCGATCTCCTTCTGCCCACTCTGCTGTCTCTCCAGATCGAGTGCCTCCAACATACCCCCGCCCCCCACCATGTCAATTAATTAAGTGCACGCTTTTCTTTAGCCATGCTTGCCAATTAGCATGAGATAAATATGCATTAGTTGAATTATCTTGTCTTGTCAATTACCACCACCCTCCCCTCCAACCCTGTCCTGGTGTTAATGGTAATTTGCATCATGAGTGGGTTTAAATGTGTGTTAATTAGGACCAGGTATTAGGTTCTACCATAATAAGGAACCTGAAGAACGTGTTCAAGTGCCTTTTTCATGCAGAAGAATTTGGGCTATTTTAAATTTTAGAGAATAGCATTCATTTTAATACCTTTTTTTTTGCATGTAATTTGAATAAATAAAGTACACAAACACACAAAGTACACAAACACACAAAGTACACAAACACAAACAAAATATTTACAACAGGCTTTTTTGAAGTAGAATGTATTCAGGAAATACAGGACAAAAATATATCAAAATGTTTTCACATCAGTATACTTCTTCTCTGGCTTTGGAAAAAGGATTGAGAATTAAGACCTTCACTGAAAATACAACAAATACAATGTAAAAAACTAAACAACTGCACATACTTCAAAGAGGAATGTGTGTATGAAAGGGCAGCAGTTTTTAAACTGGCATTGATCAACATCATTGTCTGTATTGATATTATCCATATTTGGATCAATCAAGATCACCACTAATTCGAATGGCCTCCTGCAAACTTCCTGCGAGATAATCAAATAAAGGGCCTCGAAGTCGATTTCCTCTAATAGGCACAGGGGCAATTCAAACGATAGACTTTATAGCATTACATCACTCACGGAGCACTCTGACAAGCCATTTACTGACAATGAATTACCTCACTGCCCATAAAAACTAAACTAATGTGAAATATCATATATTTTAATCAACTTGGAGGACGGTGGAAATGTATTGCTCTTCTTTAAAAATTTGGAACAAGGCCGGACATTTCGGTGGTGAGCCTTAATTAAATGACCATAGGACCATGTTTGATTTGTGCCCATTAAATCCCCAAAAAGTATCATGTGAGGTTAACGACTTGTAGGAAAGTTCATTGCAAGTATTTTAATTACGCGCGGGCAGTGTTTTATTGTCTAAAACTAAATCTAGTGAAGTGATTTTTTCAACAGGTTCTTTGGGTTGTGTAGTGACCTTAAATCAGAAGAGCAGTCTGGTCTGAAGGAGACACAGTTTAATTTAGTGTTTCTGTCAAAGTACGTGCTGAGAGGAAGAAAAGGATGGATCTGGTGTCTGCACTTAACACATCCTCTCGCACATATGCGCTGGCAGAACACAGAGCACTCCCAATGAAAACTTACTTTTAAAGTAATCAATTATCTCTCGGGAACTAAATTGGTTTTCACGAAGTGAACTGATACTACAGGGAAATAATGTGGCTGTAAGAACTATAATGGTTGGATTCTGATGTTTGCATTACTTTAATGGCGGAGTTCTAAGCGGTGCCTGTGAGTATGCAGCCTATTACAAGAGCTCCATTAACTTTCTCCTTTAGTTGTACTTTTCCACCCTAGTGTTTATTTTGCTAACCCGTTTTGAACTATTTACAGCGTTTTTGCTGTGACATTTTTTTGTGTACATTATTGTGGTGTGCGCCTTTGAATTGGCAACCAGTTTACAAAAGCTCTGTTAAATTTCTGCTTTATTTACACTTTTCACCCTTTATTATTTTTGTGTTGCGCTAAACCGTTTGCACTATTACAGTGTAATAGTGATATATATATATATATATATATATATATATATATATATATATATATATATTATTATTATTTTTTTAGCAGAGAATATCGATTGTCTACGATGCTACAACTGCGAGGAGTTTCGCCCCAACATGGTACCGGCTGTTGCCCACTTGGTGAGGAATGCATCCTAAGGGAGGTATGGAAAGGGATGAGAGCAGACAATAAAGTAAAGCTAAGCGAGAGAGAGGACTAAATGGACAGGAGATTTGAACCATTCTTTCTATATACAATGGAACCTTGTTAAAACGGACCCCGATGTAATGGATGTCGGATAAAACGGACCATCAGAACTGAACAATGTGTCCAAAAATTGTTTCCGTTCATCACTTCACTTTGGTCGCTGTTGTTTACTGCCGCTGTGGTGCAGTAGAAGCAGAGAAAGGGACAAATGTATTTCCAGGTCACAGATATACAATATGACTAGATCCAACAATAAGACTTGCCTCATGGTGAATGTGGCAAATTTCCAGGTCATGCATTTGACGTGTGGGCCGTAGTGATGATGATGCTATCTATTGTGCATAGAGCGAGAGAGAGTGGCATGGCGGCGGTTTTAACTCTGAGGAATGCAAAACAAGTCTCTGGAGTCTGGAACAGGTCGTTTTTTTGGAACAGTAACAGTTTCTTTTTGTCGAGCCATTCGACACTGGCAACGGATTTGGAACTACGAAGCACACTGATTCCTCACAGCTCATGCGAGGAATCAGCGACCTCGATTCTCCTACGTTGACTACGTCAACAATGTCACCATCAAGCACACCAGCATGGTAAGTCTGAATAAAATTATAAAGCTTTCAAACATTTTCAAGCTTATTTAAATGTATTTAAAATAACTTTGCACTTTACTGGACATTTTAGGCCACAAAAAAAAAAAAATAAGTGATTCAATGTAACACCTGCCCTTATTAGTCCATTATACTGTATCGAGGTTCCACACCAAGGGATGAACTAATGGCTGTTTGAAAAGTACAGTTGTTTGTTTGCATTCAAACTTAAGCTCTGGCAGCAAATGTGAGTGACGTCATGCACACTGCGATAGTGAGATTACAATTTGAGCATCCCAGCGCATTCATGCTGGTCGTTGAAGACTTCAATTCTGTTCCATGCCCTCATCTACTACCAACCTCACAAAACACTTTGGATTGTCAAACAAATCAAACTCTGGACCTCCTGTATGCAAAATGCCAATGTGAGGGGATTCTTACACTGTATATTTAAATTTAAAAACATAATTAATTAATAAATTTTTACGTTTGTATGATTATTTTATTTATTTTGCTTTATGTTTTATGTTCAATCTTATGCACAGCTGTGTTTGCTGTTAAAGTGTTCTATAGCTGAAGTGGAGTTAAGTTATAATATAGAAGGGTAAAGTTTAAACTGAAATACATCGATTTTGATATACTGATGTCTATTGATCATTAACACTGATCTACCAAAGCTACTGCATATATTAAGTTTTTAATAACAACTGTCACCTAAATGTAAATTGCAATAAGCAACTCATACTAAAAATTGCAATTATTTGTCAAATTGTGTGTGAAAACTGAGATGATTTGAGAACTGTAAAAGTAGTTCATACCATGTTATGCGAAAACTCCCACTGAGGGGCTGGTAAGATCTTAGGAATGAGATAAGAATAATTTGATTGGTTCAGTGATGCATTTGCATTGAAATATTGTTGACTTATTGCACTGAGCAGCCACGACAGAGAGGGATTATTCTTTCTTGCTATGATAGCACAATGTCGCAATAGTTCCATGGTTATACCATGGTTATATGGTGGTGGTAGTCTACAGTGTGGTTAAAATCATAAAAAAAATATGCATTAAAAAAAAAGCCAAAGAGAAAGGAAAGAACCATTGAAGGTACGCAATCCTTCAGATGCTAACTGAGCTGAAGTCTCCTGAGTTATGCTGCAGCCAAGACGATTTGCTGGTGTTGACAATATGACACATCTGAAGTTTGTTTGGGACTTTTGTCGAACCTCAGATTCAGGAGGAGCATTGTGATTTTCGTCCTGGCCGTGGAACAGTGGACCAGCTCTACACCCTCGGCAGGGTCCTCGAGGGTGCATGGGAGTTTGCCCAACCAGTCTACATGTGTTTTGTGGACTTGGAGAAGGCGTTCGACCGTGTCCCTCGGGGAGTTCTGCAGGGGGTGCTTCGGGAGTATGGGGTACCGAACCCCCTGATACAGGCTGTTTGGTCCCTGTACGACTATTGTCAGCGTTTGGTCCGGGAGATCGACAGGCGGATCGGTGCACCGTCTGCAGTGATGCAGACTTTTTAACGGTCCGTTGTGGTGAAGAAGGAGCTAAGCCGAAAAGCGTAGCGCTCAATTTACCGGTCAATCTACGTTCCTACCCACATCTTTGGTCATGAGCCGTGGGTCGTGACCGAAAGAACAAGATCCCGGATACGAGCGGCTGAAAATAGTTTCCTCGGCATGGTCTCCCTTAGAGATAGGGTGAGAAGCTCGGTCATCCGGGAGGGGCTCAGAGTAGAGCCGCTGCTCCTCCGCATTGAGAGGAGCCAGATGAGGTGGCTGATTAGGATGCCTCCCGGACGCCTCCCCGGTGAGGTGTTCCGGGTACGTCTCACCGGGAGGAGACACCGGGGACGACCCAGGACACGCTGGAGAGACTATGTCTCTCGGCTGGCCTGGGAACGCCTCGGGATCCCCTCGGAAGAGCCGCAGGAAGTGGCTGGGGAGATAGAAGTCCGGGCTTCCCTGCTGAGGCTGCTGCCCCCGCGACCCGACCTCGGATAAGTGGAGGAAATTGAATGAATTAATGTATTTTTCCGAGCAAGAAATGGTCAAATTCAGAATAATATGACATTAAGGACATTCAGAGATTCCACTGTGTTAGAGTCCCACTGTTTTCAGAGTAAAAATGATCAGAAAAAAAAATCTTTATGTGATGCACAGTCCTGTCCTCATGTATTAAAAATATTCTCGAAAAGGGGGAAAAGCACAACTGTTTTCTTCCTGAAGCAAGGGTCATCATAATTTTCATCAAATGCTGCCTGACACTTTTGGTACTGTAGTTATTTTTTTATGACATCAGGATGGTGTATGTGGGTTTGCATAAACCACAATGCAAATATTCAATAACACATAATACAGATTTACAATGATGGCTTCCCAGAGGAATAGATAGATCAGTATTGGGGCTGTGCAAAGCAATGAGTTGTTACCGTTAGGGTTGTTTCATTCTTTGCAATCTATATCTTGTCGAGGGGTAATGCAAATGTGTTTGGTACACGGGGGGAAATGCATTCTCAGCTCTGAAACAGAGCTGTAAATGATTGATTTAGATTTAATGGCACATGTTTGCTGTGCCCCAAGTTAGGGATCGCTTAACGACTTACTGGTCAGTTGAGCAGTAAATTCTCTCACATATCAAAGCCTGAATGGTCCAGGGAGGAACTGTCGTGCAGTGTGTGTGTGTGCGTGTGCGTGTGCGTGCGTGTGTTTCTATGAGGCCTCTTGTTTCTTGACCTCTGAAGCCCTTCCTCTTAGGCTTAAGCTGACAGGACCCCCCATCATCTCTCTCCTCCTCTCTATCAATTATCATTTGTCCAGATTGGGCATGCATCATCTGCCTCAACTTTAGGAGATGCACTCACTCAAAATGCAAATTTATAGTCCACTATTTTTCCTGATGAGCAACTTGTCACTTTGGTTTTGTGCAGGAGAATGTGTGTGTGCGCGGGTTTGAGTGTGTTGCGAAAACAAGGGGTCTGCGCTGGCAATTCACATAAAGAAAAGCAGTTGGTCAGCTTTTCTTTTTAGAACCAGAGGCTATTAGGTGACACAGGACATTGAGCCAATGATGTGGCACAGTTAGTGCTCCATTCGAGTGGCTTCACCAATCATGATTTAACCCCCCTCCCCCACCCCAAAAAAAAAAAAGAAAAATCAAGTAAAAAGTCAAACGCTCCTTCGCTTGAATTATATTTTAAACCTATGCAAATATACATGACATTAATCAACAAGTGGGGCGACAAACAACTTTCATTTTGAAAAAAAAAAAAAAAAAAAATGGAACCTGCGGTATGCAGTGGACAAAGCAGAGTGGATGTGTTAGTGTGTTGGTGTGGGTGGGAGGTTTGCCTGATGGAGGTTGAATGCCACCACCCAGTAGGCCGTGAAATCAGAAACCCCTGCCAACAAGACAGCCACCGGCACACCCGCCATCGGTCATTGTGAGTGTATGCGCGCGCGTGCGTGTGTGTGCGGGTGTGGTCGGGCCCCTCCAGGGAAAACTCGGTCATGCAAGGTATCATCCTACACCTCCTCCTGCCATCTCCAGCCCTCCTCCTGCTCAATGTCCATCCCTCATGAGATGTAACACTGCCTACATTTACAGCTTTGTTACAATTGTATTTGTGATCACAATTGATAGATCATTTTTTGGAATTGTCTCTTATCTCGCATATACAGTACTTAAGAGTTGTGTTCTTGATTGTATGAGTATATCAGTAATTTTCCTATAATTTGATCAATAAGCGTAAAGTCATACCCCCGCTGAATTTCATGATTTGCAACATATTTTCTGAAGATGCTTATTACATTTGTGGGTATATAGGATGTTTTTCTTTGCTCAATATCCCTTTACCATAAAAACTAACACGATGGTATGTACGCACGGAAACACATAAAGCATTTCTGGCGGAACGGTGAGGTTGGGCATGAGTTTCTGGTATCCGTTGAATTCAAGTTACTGGAACGCCTTCTGACGGGAAAACAACCTCGATATCGTGGGTTTTGCATCATAGCATTCAATATTTCGATGCTGGTATTTTTCACCAGGTGCATTTATTTCGCCAGAAAATACTTGTGTTTGAAAGTTGAAAACTAACTTTGTCAGCCATGAATTATTTTTTCTCCCAAGATATTCTTCTTCCACCCCAAAATATATAGCACCCTTCCCTGTTTACCATGCTACCGGTGACTTTTCACCCCTTGCATCACTCTCACTCTTTGTTAAGGGTACTTAATAAAATTCTAACTCTAGCTTGCATGTTGTGTGTGTGTGCATGTGTGTGCGTGTGTGTGTGTGTGAGATAGAGAAAGAGAAAGAGAGCGAGAGAGAGAGAGAGTGGGGGGGGCTTTCCCTTGTTTGGCATTTCTCTTCCCCTCAACGGGTACTTAATGAATGAGAGTCCAAGTTGTTGTTTTTTTTAGCAAAGGAAGTCACACAATTTGTTCAGTGACACACACACACACGTACACACTGAAAGATAGAGAAAATTAGACTAAAATGTTTCACAAATGTCTCCCGCTGATTTATTATTCGTCAATATGTAATGTATTTAACCATCTTAGAAGGTAGTCATTGTTGTCTGCTACATTCATTGTCCTATAAATGCATAAATGCAGCGCAGTGCTTACTTTGTGACAGTTCCTCCTCCTGGAAGACGAATGACTTTAGTCCTAATGAAACTCTTCCTTTCCCTGGATCAGAAATTAATCAAAGATAAAGAAGGTGGATATTAAAAGTTTAACTGGGGTAAACTAATTAAAAACCTATTCCGAAATCCTCTGATGAAGATGCACTCATCTGCATTAAGATGTGTTCATACTCTTCTGCTGTGTGAGTATCTCACACTTAAACATACAGTGACTGTATAAAAAGACCATATGCTTTTCCCCCCCCCCTGACTGACATGAAATCAAACTAAAGTTTTGCAGTTTTAGGTCAAGTAGGATTACCAAATTTATTTCTATTAGCTGAATGCCAGAACAATGAGGGGATGTTTCTTTTGACAAATATATATTGAAGTAAAAAAGGGAAGGTATGTCAGTAGAAAAGGGGAAATATAGAACAGATTGTTATTATAATTATTATTTTCTTTTCTTTTTGCAGAAGCTGTTTGTTTTACAACTGAATACTGGCCAACTTGCCCAGCTCTGTGTTTGTACTCCACTTTGCCGTGTTTACCAAGCATCTCAGATTGTGCGATTTAATTGCCAGTGTAATAGTTTTGACTGGAGATGATTTTTAAATGCTCATTATGCTGTATAGTGCATTGCACAGGTGAATAAAATAATATGTGTAATGTAGTAATGAGGCGGCACGGTGGCCGACTGGTTAGAGCGTCAGCCTCACAGTTCTGAGGACCCGGGTTCAATCCTCGTCCCCGCCTGTGTGGAGTTTGCATGTTCTCCCCGTGCCTGCGTGGGTTTTCTCCGGGCACTCCGGTTTCCTCCCACATCCCAAAAACATGCATAAATTGGAGACACTAAATTGCCCATAGGTGTGCATGTGAGTGCGAATGGTTGTCTGTTTGCATGTGCCCTGTGATTGGCTGGCAACCAGTTCAGGGTGTACCCCGCCTCCTGCCCGATGACAGCATGCCCGCGACCCTAGTGAGGATAAGCGGCTCAGAAAATGGATGGATGGATGTAGTAATGAGGAAGAAATGGACAAATCACACACAATAGATCACTGGATGGATTTGAAATCGAGCATTTGAAAATCTTAGTCCCTCTTACTCTTCCTTTTCCTCCTTACACGCGCTTCTCCTCACGCTCACTCTACCCTCCACTGTTAAATTATTCAGGGCCACTTCTGCAGCATGCTTGATTAAGTTTTCATTTCTGCAAATTACCATTTGGAAATGCGCCGCGCTACTGAATCAAATCTCCACTACAAACGGCATGAGTGTTTACCTGCTGTTAAACAGAGAGAGGGCAAGACGCAAAGAGAGACGAAGGCAGCATAAATCATCGCATTATACCTCATTTCGCTGTATTGTTGTGATCATTATGTATTGTAAACCACTTTGTCAACGCTGGTAATTCTCTGACATACCGGTCAAGGATCTTCCAGCCAAATGTAAATTAAAAAGCCAAAAGGAGCAAGAGACAAAATGCTGCTTCTGCTGCTGTTGCCTCTAATCTAGTGTACATACATAATGATGTACTTTGATTGCAACATCAATAAGTCCCGTTAGGAAGAACAATACAAGCAACTACAAACATTTTACACCCGGTTAAACCGCTGTTAGTGACGCTGCATTGAAATCACTTTCTAATTGTTTTAAGCTTCCAATCTAAAACAAATCTAAACTTACTTAGATGCAACCAAGACATGCATATTATTAAAAATACAAAAATAATATTTTTCCACACACAGGGTAGTAAAATCTGGGGTGTTAACTGTTAAGTGCTCAGCAAAGCAACAAGTGGCACTGTTACCCCTTGCAATTCGCCTGAAGAAAGTACATTTCAGAATAAGCACAATTACAACAATGTCAAAATTTTGGTAAAGGTGAATCATTGATTAGGACTAACACTCCATCCATCCACTTTCCATAGTGCTTGTGTCATGAACTGCCCTGCAGTACGTTTGTTGGAGCCTGGGTGGCGCTTTGCGCCCTCTTGCCCTCTTGCCCTCTCTCTTTCCAGCACCTTCATCAAGCGGCGCAGCTGTCAGCCATCAGCCCTCGTCACCACCTGCATATAAGCCTGCCTGATCCCGGAAATCCTCGGCAAAGTATCGCAGCTTCTCCAAGCGGTACCGCAGCCCACGTCCCTCACGTTAGTCACACTATTCCTCGTCCCCTTTAATGACTCATGTGTCTCTCCTCCTTCTCAGTGTCCCCCCCCCCCCCCCCCCCCCCCCGTGTTCCTGATCTACGTCATTCCAGCCACCCCGCCGCCAAGCCAGCCACCTGTCCTCGCCACTGCCTGCCAACGCACCTAGGTCCACCTCCATTACCTTCCATCATAAACTGTTCATCATAACCTATCTGCCTCCGTCCAGCTCCTCTCCATTCGTGACAGATTGTCCTCAATTAGGGTCGCGGTTGAGATGAAGTCTATCCCAGATGACTTTGGGCAAAAGGTGGGCTCGCTAGCCAAATGCAATGTATACAAAATTACCAAAACAAATGAACAGGAATATCAGCATTTGTAATAAGATACAGAAAACAAACTAACATCTAACAATTACGTACGTGAAACAATTCACCTTGAAACATTGGGTTTTCAGAAAAAAACGTCAGTAACGAATATGCCAAAATGCATTTGGCAAGCAGAAAACAGGGTCAAGTAAATGAAAATACAAATGCTTCACAATCTTATATTATCTAACATTCTCATATGCAGTATTTCTCTTTCATACATAATGCAACACACAAAGAGCCTTCACTATATTAAAATCTCGGTAGAATCTGTGGAATATTTCAGGACTTTGAGCAGTTGGCATCTTGAAGTGCTGGCCTGCGGTGCGTCCGACAGGGCACACAGCTTGCCAAAAAAGCCTATCATAACTATGATCCTCATCTTGGGCGTGTGTATGGGCCGACATAAGGGTGTGTTATGTAAATGATGGTGGTTAGAGAGATAAACATGCATGTTTACTACCTGGGAGAGGCAGTGGGAGGTGTGTGCATGCTGTGCAGGTGCGATGGAAAGTAAGGCACACGTAGTTGTTTGCAGGGATATCATGTTATTAGAGAAGAACTAAATCCTAGTCGGGGTAAAGGCTATGCGTAATGCATATGTTCATGCTGTCAGGATGCCTGAATGTGTTGTGGTTATGACTGTGTGTAACACAGTAGTCTCTGAGGTCCTCTAAGGTAGCAGGTACCCCTTGCTTGTGAATACATTGTAAGCATCTTGAACTACTGTACACTGGAACGGAATCCTGTGATTATTCGTACACAAACACAAATATGACCGCATACGTCTCTACTTTGGCTTTTCTCATGCCCCATTAGCCCTATTATTGGTTTTCGTCAGCAGATTTTACGAAGAGACGTGTACAGACAGATAATCAGCTACAGACCGCAAAGGAGCCCTCTGTGGCTACAAGATAGAGATAACCATCGGACCGCATTTGCACACACAACAAACACCTGTAGCTCGCAGATAACACTTGTCCTTTCATGACAGAAACAAAAGATTCTGATTTACAACTTTGGTTAACTGTAGCAAAATGTCTGCTGATTATACTCCCGCCGCTGCGGACAGACGCATGCGTATAATACATTGCTGATTTGTGTGCTCTCTCTGATTAAGGCAATTTGTCAGTGGGGCGGCTGCACTTGCGTCAGACACGATCTCGATGGCCCGCATCTGTGTGTATTGTGAGCTTGTTGTGGAAAGGTTGCGTGGTAGATTTACAGCTGTCTGCCATGGTGAAACAGCCAGCAGCCAAATTCAGCGACTGACAATGGACGCTGAGATTAACATCTGCCTTTAAGCCTTCCTCTTGCCTTTTGCGCACCATTTCTCTTAGCTTGTTAAAATGAGGCTGCTAATTAGCGCTCGCAGAACCTGGTGATAAACTATCAGCTATCTTTCTTGGACGTTCTGAAGAAAGGGAGACTTTTATTTTCGTGATATTTGGTCTTTCTTTTTTTCACATCGCCGGGACGACATCTGATTCCTTATCTGTACTTCGCTTTGATTGTAATTTTTTCTTCTTCATTTAACACCACACAATTTTCCTGTAGCACATCTGTTACTATGTGTAAGGACCGGATTTAGCGCAGCAAAAATGCAGCCTCCTTACCTACGTCAATTTCACTGTTTTGTGTTCAACGCGGGGATTGCATCGTAGAATAATTCCAATGATAATCAATGATACATATGCAACATGGGGAGTTTTTTTTCTGAAAAAAAAGCACATATCCAAAATATGTTTATGCAGTTCTTATGCAACTTTTGAATTGTGTTGAAATGTTGAGGTTCCACTGCGTGATCATAATACAGATATGAGTAAGGACTGATAGAATACTGTGCGCTTAAAACAAAGACTTGGGACTTGCATGCAAATTAGGCTCTATTAAGCTTCGGCAAACCGCAGCAGAAGTGACAGTATAAAGGGAAATCAGCCGATTATAGAAGGTGTGTCAGAAAGATTCCAGGACTGGTGTCACAAAAGATATATTTCAAATCCAAAATAGAAGCTACAGGTTTTCCCCTTCAAAGTAATCCCTATGGAGTTTAACGTACTTCCCCAGCTATCTCAGCCACGTCTTCATGCGCTGCTTTAAGAATTCTTCCGGGAATCCCTTCAGCTCCATCGTGACGGCAATCTTGATGTCATCCACGTCTTCAAAACGTGTCCCCTTGACGATCCCCTTAAGCTTGTCAAGGAGGACAAAGTCACACGGAGCCAGGTTCGGTGAGTAGGGAGATTGCTCCTGCATAGCAAAGTTTTTCTCAGCCAGGAACTGTAGGAGGCTCAGTACCCGTTGTTATGGTTATGGTATGCCACAATGCTCTCCTCTTCTCGTGCACTGAACAAAGAAAACCCAGCAGGATCTCTTTGTAGATGTGCTGGTTCGTCTTTGCGCCCACACTGAAGAGGAAAACTTGTAGATAGTTTTTGGGTTTGACACTTCTGTTATGACACACCTCGTGAACTGACTTTATTGGGTACACAATGCACAATATATTGAGTACAATATAATAATAAAAAACATTTAAAAAACACAATACTAAAACTGCTTTTACCATGATCGGTTTTGATTAGCACTGTCGGAGTGGTAATGATGTAGCAATAACTTAAATATAGGAGTTAGTTAGTTTACAGTGGTGAAGAATTGTTTCTTATATTTTGTCCCACTATCTTGCTAAATAAGAAAACTATTAGAAAAAAAAAAACAGTTACATGCATGCTAAATATTTATAGCTATAGTTTGACACATCCTAGGTCATTCTAGAACAAACAAGCAAGTGCCCCATGATGCCATATTTAATTTCACAAAGCAAAAGTTTACTTTTTGCTTCATAAATATTTGATTTTCATTCATTTCCTCCGGATTCATTTTATGATTTTTGCAGCCCATTACCACGCTTCTGGCCCGGGGCCGTGCTCCTCGCCTCTCTTTCCGCCCTTCTGTTTCTCTCTCGGCGCCGAAGCCGTAGATCTCCGTAACAGGCACTCTCTGCCGCCCTAAGCCCTAATGAGGCATCATAAGGAGAACCGTTTGCAGCAGCGCCGCGCTGTCTTTTATTCGCTAAACCATATCTCTTCCTCTCGCCGTTCCCGACTGCCCTCTCCGCATATCTCAATTGCTCCATCAGTCTGCCCCGCTCGCCATATCTCTCCCTCTGTCTCTTTCCTATCCTCTTCCCTTCCCAACTTCATCTCCTCCTTCCCTCGCTCTCGCTTCCTTGTCGTATTGTGCTTTATCTCTCTTCTCATTCAGCCATTGAGCTCCCCTCTCCCCTTTCTCGGCCGCGTCGCCTTGAATCATATCTGGCCGTCTACATATGCTAAAGCCTGTGTAATTACAGCAGCTCTTAAATAAAGACACGCTCCTAAAGCTGTCAACTGGAATCACAGCTAAACAAGGCAGGAGGGGCCTCCCAGCAGCTACAAAGCTGTCATACATAGCTACGAATTTATCACAGTCAAGGATAAGGAGAGAGGGAAGGATGTGTTCGCAGACTGGCTCAGATAAATCTCCCTTTAATTTTCACAGAAATGCGTGAGGAAAAAAATGCAGGGAAAATGACGTTGGTGTGTGTGTGGGCTAAACTATGCCGGTAAAATGTGAAGGCCTGGCCGCACCAGCTGTGACATTTTCTGACATGTTTAATTTAAACGGCTTTTTTTTTTTTTTTTACAGATTAAATGAAGTCAGGCACGACACACTCCAATGTGATTCAACACTTTTCCTTACAAAGGTAGAAATGCAATAAAGATAATAGTTTTGATTGAGTATGTACAGTATGCAAGTAAAGCACTGTACATACATACCGCACTTTGCAATTTGAAAATCTTGGAGGTCACTGTCGCTTGAAAGTTATTAATATTTATTGGAGGTTTTTACATGTGGCCAATAAATATGATTTCCACTGTTATTTGGAGTTGGAATATTTGTCTGGGTGCACCCTGCCTCTTGCTCCGAGTCAGCTGGGATAGGCCCCAGTTTACATGTGACTGCATTTGTGATAAGTGGTAGAAAATAGATGAATGAATCAAAAAATGGGGGTCGATCCAGTTTGAGTGCAAATGCTATAAATGTAATAATATCTTTATTGTTATCATGTATTTTTTCAGGTGTGTAGGAATTATGAGCTGTGCATATTTTTGTTACTTTAAATTCCAGATTATGGGTGAACTTTAATTAATTTCAGGCTTGCTTGCTTTGACGCGTTGGAGAAGCTAACACGTTTCAGTTTCATTCAATAATCCGTGCCTTGATCATGAAAGATTGCTATGACTCTTAATTAACACAGTATTATTATAGTCCTCGTTTGCTAACGAGAAAACATATGATTTAAAAAAAAAAAATTATTATTATTATTTTACGTATCCCTTCAGTATTTTTGCATGCAAGTTTATGAGTGTGTTATAAGTTAGCAGCAGTTACAAGATGGGAGGAAATACCTAAACGCACAACAAAAGGTGTGTGGTGTGTGGTGAAGACGCTTGAATTTTGTTAAACTTCTGGTAGCACTGTAACTTTTCCGTCTCCTGACATCGCTCTCCCTTAACCTTACACAACACTCTTACCCCCTCACAGCTCTGTTGGCATTGGCATCATTTTCTAAAATGTGACTCTGGATTCCTCACAAACATTTTATTTTACATTTACAGTCCCCCCCCCCCCTCTCTCTCTCTCTCTCCCCACCCTCCTCCAGTCTTCAACCATTTGCCCCGCTCTCTCTTTTGGTCTTGACTTTTGTAATTCATCAGTGCAAGCAGCAGTACCGATTGATCAGCCTCTAAAGGCTGGGCGCTATCTGCTGCTGATGTAGCAGTAACCTCCGCTGAATAGTGAGCAGTGTGTGTGTGTGTGTGTGTGTCTGAGAAGCACAGGGTGAAAGTGAAGGGGACATTTTTTAAGATGTATTAATCGTTGCGGTAACACGGGAAGAGAGTGGCTGGGACAGGCCCTTTTTTTTTTTTGGGAGAAAGCAACCATGTGACACATACGAGTGCATGCAGTGCACACACATACACAGAAAGTCACACAAACAGTTGCGAGTAGTTTGCACTTGTGCATCAAAAAGCTCACACATGGTGATAACAGCAATGCATTCCACATCAACAAAAACCCACACAGATACACACCGCCTTCGGGGAAATACAAAGTAGTTTGTCAGTAATCACTAAGATCCCCCCATTGGTATTCATCCGGATAGCCTATGATTAATAGCTTTCCGCTGCAAACTTTATCTCTCTTAAAACAGTGTTTGCGTACATTTGCACACATGAATGTGGAGAAGTCACATCTTCTGATGGATCATCACCGCTTTACTTCCTGTTCACTTTTATCTTTTGTGTTTAGAAAGTGCGTAAATTAAATATACGTTCCCTTGTAGTATATATTTTTTCTATTAATCACATTTCCATTTGCTCTCTAACTCATAAATCTATACCAAGATTTATGTCCAAATTCCTACATAAATAAAATATATTGTATAAATAATTGACATGCTTTGGCAAAGCATGTACTGTATGTGGGGGGGGAGGGGGGGGGGGTCATTAAATGGTTTGTTTTAACTTTAAGATGGTTGATGAAGATTTTGGAGGATCTTGAGAAAAAAATCAGTCTTGCTACATTCTGTCATTGTAACATAACCCAACCTTCGCTTCTTGCAGTTGGAAAAATGTAATTGGTTTTGAGATGGTAAAACATCGGTGTTCAAGTGTAAGTCGTGTGTGGTCGAGATGTTTGCGGGACCACATAGGAGATGACGGAAGAGGAGGTGGAGGGTGGAGGACATCAGTGCATGCAGAGCAAAGGAGGGGAAGAAATGCGGGAGGGAAAAAGGGATGCAGGCAATGGAGGAGAGGAAAGAGAGGGGCTAGCGAGCGAAGGAGAGGTGACAAGGCTTTGGGGACAGACAGACATGAATAATTCATCAACACTTGTGATGGACAGATTAGGGGGGAAAATGAAGAGGGACAGAGCGAGAGGGAGAAAGGGGGAAGAGGAAGTGGGGAATGAAAGTGGTGCAAGGGGAGGAATAAAACGACTAAGAGAGAGAGAGAGAGAGAGAGAGAGAGAGAGAGAGAGAGAAGAGAAGAAGAAAGCAAGTGAAGGGTGGAGGGGCCACACACTGGAGCTCTTTGATCCTAAAAAACCTCTCTCACCCTGACACCGCCATGCCATCTGGGGCCCACACCGCGTATAAGTGTGCGTGTATATGAAACAGAGACAGAGAGGGAACAAAGAAATCAAGCCCAGATACTATGTGTCCTTTTAATCCAAATGAAGTTGAATTACATACACGTTAGCTACAAAGGAGATTACATGAACGTGTACCATCCTTTGAGTCTCTTGTGTTCATTCAATTCGCACGCAAGAGTAATTTTCTTGATATGTGCACATGTGACAACTCAATATTTTATTGTGTGTATCTCCATCAAGTGACGGCATATAATGTCATTGCCATGCAAAAAGTAAGATGTAAATACTTAGCGGTTCTATTTTTTTGTGAACAGCGTAGATCCGGCGGGGCGGCCGGCGTACATTTGGGAAATTTTGCGACCGAGCGCAAGCCGGCATACTTTAAAAAAGGGCGGTCTGCGCCGCCGCGGGACTGAACACAGCCGATTTGAACCCTGACCAATCAATGCATTCCCTTTAAATATGGCGCAACTGACAGTCTCGACGGAGACGTCGCTGTGCGAAAGAGGACGGATACGGAATCGCAGCGATCCCTGTGTGACTGGAGCATTGTCACTGCTCCTGCTGGTGTGGCAACAGACAACATGAAATACAGAAGAAGCTAGTGAGGAACCAACGGTGACTTAAATATGTCGGTGCCCCCTCGTAGCTGTGCCAGCGAGTAGGATGATTTAGAAAATAGAATAATAATAATAATCATCATCATCATCATGCGTTCGAGGAATTGATTTCTACCGTGATTCCGAGGTTTTGATGCCCGCTGTTCACATATTTAGGAATGGAATACGTCTGACATCCACCGCACGTCTGCTGAGATCAGAATCTGTCTGATCTGATCAAATGCGCCAAAATCACATTAGACCAGCGGTCTACCTACTGTGCCAGATTTAGATGTGGTCTCAGCAAGTGTAAGTTTAGACCGACTTTCTGCCACCAAATTGTCACTCTGCCAAAAATAAAAAACAAAAACTCAAGACGCACCACCATTTGAGTTGCACATACACAAGGTCAAGGTCTCCAATGTTAATGTCTTAGTGTGGTTTTCATGCTAAAACACGTGATCTTAAAAATGTACTTAGAACAAAATATTTGTCTCTGAAATTTAAAGGATACTTTCCGCATTCATTCTGCACATACATACATACTGTACATCTGACATCTCAAATTTAACTTCACTCTGGATCCCCCTCAAGTTCATCTATCATCACAATCCCCCCCGTCTTTTTTTGACTTTCACATGTTCATTTTTATCCTCTCTCATTTTCTCTTCCTCTTCCTGCAACTGACTCCAATTGAAGCTGACTGTCATTATCACAGCCAACACTTTTCAGCTTATATCGCGCGTGTAAGTCAGCAGGAGCAGGGTCAGCATGCAGCCTGTCCACATTATACTATGGCCCCCGCCTCGCCGTAGACAACAACCTCACCTTGTCCGAGTCCACCCCACGCTCCCCCCTGACTCACACACGCTCACAAACTGCCATTACCGGTTGGCCAGCGATCAGCTATTACCGGAGACCTTGCACCTGGCTGCCCGTGCCGGGTCGTATGATGTGACCTGAACAGCATTTCTGACATTGATGCAAAGTCGGGTTTATTTTTGTTCTGTGCAAGTGTTGCCTTTTATTCTGAGTGTGTCATAAAATCTGCAGTGGATATGATATGTTTACATTATGTTATTACTAAGGGCAACGTAAAATACAGTATGTCCCTTATGTGATGCTTTTATTGAAGTCGATGAGGCATTTTATTATCATTTACCTCAATCTTTTATGCAGCAAAACTTTCTTTTAGTCTGTCGATTGACTTGTAATGGCTTTAAAAATAGGGCAAAAGTATATAGTCTTGTGGAAAACTACAGCACTGACTACAGCACGTCCGTAATGTTTGACGTCTCACTTTACTTATTCAGATTGAAGACAATTTGCTTTGGGTTGCTGGTCGAACTAAGAATCCGTTTCCCCTATGGGAAATAATAGAAAAGATTAGATAATCATTTTAAGTCATCGGCAGCATAAAACCTTTACGAACTGTGCTTTGAATATTTTAAGTAACATTTAAAAAAATTTCACTACAAGTGGGGCCTGTGTAACCCTGATTGGTCTTGTCCCAGAGGGTCAAAGGTCCTTTCACAGAGTAGAAGGCTACGCTATGTGAATGTGAGGCTTGGTGTTAATATGGTGGCACGTCTGAAACTGAATCGTCATCCATAACAACGACATTACATTTAGACAGAAAGTGGTGAACTCTGTCACTTTGTGTTTTATGTTTTATAAACTCTGATTCAGCACCGTAATTGGGTCAATACCTGAAAACTGTTTAATTGATTATACAATCAACTATATTTTATCTCATTTAACAATGCTTCATGACAACGGATGTGGAGGAGACATCAGGCTGTGTTAAGCACTTGTGCACTTACACACACATGCACACAGACACACACACCCTCCTCTGCTGGGCGTAGAGGAGAATCAATATGTCTTTGAATGAGGGTCAGAAGGGTTGTCTGCCCAGGGAGAGCTGACAGATTTGCTCTCTTTTGCTCTGCTAAGCCCCTGCCTTCTTTTAACACCCCCTGACACACACTCATACACACAAATATAGCCACGCAGAAACACACACATCCAGATAGGGGGTAAATGCAAGCGGACTACAAACACACACACACACACAAAGATGTGACACATATCCCACAGGGCAGAATTCCTAGCATTTTGCCAGGGGGGTGCGATATTAGTCGCTCTACATCGAAATGAACCCTGCTGTACACCCTAGCGAACATGTTAGTGTTTACTGTGTTAGTGGACTACTGAACATGATCAATCAACTGGAACACAGACAATCACACAAACTTTAAAGAATGAAAAGCACCACAGGTTTATTCCAAGGTGACATGTAAGGGGATATATTTTTTCTTTTATTTATTTTTTTTTTTTTTCATTTGCTCTTCTGTCACGGAACATGGACGCACTCAGCATAGCATCAGAGGTGTGGTTCCAAGCAGAGGCACACAATGTTTGTTTCAAAGTGTGTGTGTGTTTGTGTGTGTGCGTGTGTGTACCATATATGCATGTGTTAACATACTAAAGCGGAAATTAGTATTCACTCCAGTATCTAATGACATCAATCAATGATCTTTTAAAACCAGTCATTTAATAATTACAACCATCAGTGGTCACCCACTGATTCATTAATCCGCTGCACTCGCTAGCATTTTTCTCTTTCTCTACTATTATGAACAGTTTATTATTAATTAGGGCCCCATCGATTTGGCAGAATAAAATTCTGATAACCGATTAATCGTAAAATTTATAAAAAAATATATAATTAATAAAATGACCTTTTTTTGGGTCCCTTAATGCTCACAACAAAAAAAGATACAAATTACAGGAAAAACATTTTACTGCTTTACAATACTTTGTTCATTAGTACTTGTTTCACTCGACAACACAGAGAAAAATAGGCAATAATTGCCCGGTTTCTTTTCAGTTTTTTTTAAAATGTTGATTTGAATGTAATTACCCTTGTCTTATGCAATTTGCTAATGTGTAATAAATCTGCATTAAAAGCAAAAAAAATCGATCGATCGATTTGAAAAGGGCTAATATCGGCCGATTAAATCGGCTGGCCAATTAATCAGTCGGGCCCTATTATTAATCTTCAGTTCATAAAGAGTTTCTCATTACGTTCCTGTGACGTTGTAGCGTTCCAATGATGACAAAATCTAAAACATAGGAACGTGTGTCGATGACATTTTACAATTTTGGTTTGGGTTGGGCAGCGGCGGTGCAGGAAACACAAAGGAGAGCTGGAATTAGGGTTAGTGAAAAACAACTTAATATGATCAATACCTGACATGAAAGCAGGAATTAGAACCTGAGAACAATTGAAGTCAAATGGGATTTGTTTTTCTCGAATGTTCGTCTCACGTTCTGCTTTCATGGTCAGATTTGAGAATTTATATAGAATTAAAGTCTCAATTTTTATTCCGGATGTAAATCAGATGTTGAGCAATAGTTAATCCAGATAAACAGTTTTTATTGGAATACTTGTTCAAACGTTCTTCATTTATTAGAGCAAATTATTATGACAAATATTCTTTGAACTTATCATAGGCAATTGTAATTACTGTATAATTAGAATAGAAGAAAAAAGAGGAATGGGAAAAAAAATATATATATATTATTTCATAAATTTGGCATCGAGCAATGATGATAACTTCCAGTACATTATTCAATTTGAATTCAGATTGAAGGTTTTATTTACCTTTTTATGTCCTTGTTTAGCCAATGGAAACACAAAACCTGCATCTACTTTTGCGTTAATACTGTACAAACAACAACAACAGAAAGAAACCACGAGATGACTCTAAGAAACTCCCAGAAGCCTTTGCAGTCAGATTGTTTCTCATGACCTTGACTCTGCAATCACTTTCACTCAATGAAGATGAAGTCCAGCTGACAGCTACAGGATCTGAATATGAGCTAAATTGCACATCATAAAGGTGCTCCGGTGTGTTTTTGTGCGTCCAGTATTGCCGAGTGTGTGTGTGTGTGTGTGTGTGCGTGTGCGCGTGTGCATGCGTGCATGTATGGCACGGATGCACAATTACCAAGCAGGCGCGAATCGATAGGTGCCTGCTGACAGATGGATTAGCACGGTAAACAGATGATACACACACCGCTAAATTATTCATCTGCTGAACGGTGGGCTGGGATTCCTCACACACCCCGTGACGGGGGAGAAGAGGAGCAAGAGGAAGGGGGATGGAAGGATGGAGCAAGTTAGAAGTGTGGAAAGGATGAGGGGATTGCTTTACTCCTTTGAGATTCTCACAAACACTATAAAAGCTTGGACATGACCCTGTGACTATTTAAGGACCGTGTGTTTGCTGTTGTTCTGCTGGCCCAAACTTCCCTCTGATAGGGCTTTTAGGTCTGGCGCCGCACCACAGGGGTCAACACTCACATGAGCAAACAGTGACACACTCATCCTCAAATGTATCCCTGTGTTTTCCTCAAGTGTGGGGAAATGCGTGATCATCGGCTGTTCACGCCTTTAGCAACGCCTGCACCATGAATGCAATTTTACACGCGTACAAGTGCGCACGAGAGAATTGGGCTGGATAAACCTGACAATCCCATCCGAACAATATTTTACGTAACACTTGTATTTTACAAATAGGGATGCTTTCAAATACAGCTAATTATGAAAGGGATTCACATTAAAAACTTTGTGAAAAATGGCTTTGAGCTACTTCATAAGCTCAACATTGAAATGCAGAACAACTCAGACAACTGCCAAGGTTAAACGATCGTAATTTGGCGCATCAAATTGTGTATCTTTACAAATATCGTGTACGACTGAATGTTTTCGTTACAATTCGTGGTTCATCCACTGAGAAAAATTATTTTTTTTCAAAATGGCCCTCGTAATTTGAAAGTAACAAAGAATCCTGGATGCATGTTCCCTCCAACTCTCATGAAATCATTGCAGATGCTAATTGTTATCTGCAATTTCAGTTACACACACATATATATATATATATATATATATATATATAACATGGAAATGAATATTTATATAAATATAAATTTCAATCCACATTTAAAATTTTGCATCCAAAAGCAACAGGTGCAAGTGGTTTAGCAGTGCTTGTAATATATAAATGTGCAGAGCGTGCGTCTGTGTGTGAGTTTATGGTCCACCGCAGCTTTGTGAACTGACAGTGCGGTAAGGAAAACTAACAATCTTGAACCCACAGCTCCCTCCTCACGCACACACGCACACACACACCCATGCACACACACACACACACACACACACACACACACACACACACACATACATATCCACACAAACTGTTCACTCGCATCATGGGTACCATCAGCAGGAACCAATCAGATTTGATGAATAATTCAATATTAAAGAGGGTGTGACCAGGACAGGGAGGGGTAAGGCCCCTCTGCCAAGCCAGTGGGCCTTTTTGGAAACTGTGTGCGTGTGTGTGTGTGTGTGTGTGTGTGTGTGTGTGTGTGTGTGTGTGTGTGTGTGTGCGCGTGAAAGTGGGAGAAGAGGGGAGGAGAGCGGGGATTCTGTCACACTAGACTGCATCCACAAACTGGCTGCAGATTAGATTACTGTGGAGGAGAGGAGGGGAGCGGTGTACACAGGAAGTGAGAGGGATATAAGGACAGAAATGGAGGGAGGAGTGATGGAGAAGAATAAAAAGATGCAGCAGAGGGGGGAAGAAGAAAGCAGACAAAATAAAGGAATCTTTTAAATCATCTGAATGAGGAGATCTGTGAATGCCACGAATGACTGCAGACTGGGAGTGTTTGTAAAAGAACATCAATAACTTTTTTAGTACTTGTGTCTAGTGTTGATTTTTTAGAAGGGCGGTGTTGTCTAGTGTTGATTTTTGAGAGGGGCAGGGGCAATGATGCAGCTGTGCAGTGTGTGTGTGTGTGTGTGTGTGTGTGTGTTTGTGGGTTCTCTTACTTGGTGTGTTCTGGCTCAATGACGGTTTGTGTGTGAATTGTTAATACAGCACCATATAATTTTTAGCAACACAAAATGCTTCGTGAAGATAAGTTCTTTTTATTTTGTTTTACATGGCCAACGAGCAGTGGTACTTTGAGATACGCGTGACCTGACATACGAGCGCTTCATGGTGGCAGTAATCTCAAGTAAGCAGCACTTTAACAAATGGTGCACATTCATTTTAAAAGACAAGCTGTTTATTATCACTCCCAGTTGAGGTTTATGCTCAAAATAATCATAAAATAAAGAGGATTACACATTGTGTATGTAAACCACCCACAGCTTTGTTTTAGGAAACGACCAAATGAATGGAAAACGCCATTGGCACGCAAACAGCATAGACAATCGCGGTTTTAGAACCCTTTGAGAAATGGATATTTGAACGCATTTGGTGGAACAGGCATATATTCTTAATCCTTGGCAAAAAAAAAAAAAAAAAAATACGAATACTACAGCAATTTACTGAGTGGTAGAACAGCAGAAGAATAATTCTGTTCTTCTTTGTTGGTCTACATCTGACTGTACAATACTCGCTGTAAACCTTAATTTATAATATGTAACGTATCACGGAGCCGTTTCCGCTGAGAGAAGAATCTCTACGGAACGAAGCGTCCCAGGAATGTTCATGGCAGACTGCGACTGCAGCAGATGAATTGGAGAAAGCTGTGCAAGATTTATTCAACACATCGTGGCGGATGATTGATGAGCTAACGCTAACTAGCAACTAAGCTAACTAGCTGGTAGTAGACAAGCTGTTGCCAGGCAGCATGGAGTAGGGATTTTTCGACTTCGAGACCTTCTTAAACGGACCTAGGCCACGACGAGGGGTCGTTATGAAACTAACAAGAAGCGTTTTTTATTGAGGGAAAACGCGCCCACCACCCGCTTTCCTTACATTGTGGCTAAATCTGTGACCTCAGAACACTGTAAACACGACTTAAACAATGGGCTACAGAAAGTTTCCAAATAATCAAATTGGATTGTTCATTTGTTGGACTATTATTTTTCAATAATTCAATGAGTAAGAGATCAATATGATTCAATCATTGCTCGCCAAAGACAATCCGAATATCGATCAGGGTCTTAAGGGTTCTTTATACTCGCGCTGACGTTACTGCGGCTGTCCGGCACGCAGTTTGCCTTTATACTCGAGCGCAGCCCACGCGCACAGTTTTGAAAATGTACTGCAGTTCTCCTCCAAGTCGGGGTGTCGCTACGGCCGGTATTGGTTGGCTAGGACACCACAGGGTGGAGTTTCCTCTGCATTTTATTGGGCCATTTACGGTAGCCGTTTTTACTTTCCTTTCAGCAACAAGGAACAAAGCAACAACAATGGCGACCGTGGCACAGTGTCTGCTAGAACAAATGGACCGAGATGACCAGATGATACGTTTAATTATGCTGCAAAATTGATCGAGGAGGCGGCGGCGTAGATGTTATGTAGAACCGAGGGGGCTGAGTACATCATCACAGCATGTGACTAAAACGGACCAATCACGAGAGATGATCTCCGCCGTGTTCGACGCGCAGCAACAATTTTTGCTGTATGCGCGTCAAGCTACGCAGATTGGCCGCGCGGGGCAATTCGTCAATCATGTGATGCAATGCAGTTACGCGGAGGAACATGGGAATCAAGAGAATTCAAGATCAACGAATCCATGGATCGCAAGTGGAGGAAGCAGGAAAACGCCGGTATCATTGCTGAACAGCCCCCCGGCAACGGGACTGACTCCGACGAGTACGAGAGGGAACCCGGCATGTTTGATGGAGAACTTGCCCAGCTGTTCATTTCGGATACAGAAGATGAGGATTTTGATGGATTTGTGGAGGAGGATTGAACTTATTGATTGAACTTACTGTTTACATTGTTAAGTACTTCAATAAAGTACAACCAAATTCAGTTTTGCTCCCGCTGTCTTTTTAAAAACAAACGCTCGCATGCATGCTAGCGTATGTTTTAGCGTGCATGCATGCTACCGTATGTTTTAAGCTAGCGTAGGTTTTACCATGTGTGTGCCCAATATTATGGTGCTTCTTATGTATGTGTTAAATACAGAAATAGATTATATATATATATATATATATATATATATATATATATATATATATTAGCACTGATAGATAGATAGATAGATAGATAGATAGATAGATAGATAGATAGACAGACAGACAGACAGACAGACAGACACGGAGACCTAATGAAGTGGGTTGTGACTGTATATCAGAACTTTTGAGTATATACATTTTTTAAAACTACAGTCTTTACAGTGTTGATATTGTGAGAGAGCTGTCCGGGGGGGGTGTAGTTGCGTGGGTGGCGCACAGTGGGGGACTGACAGCGAGGCAACAAGAGAGGACAAGGCTTTTAACATCTGGCTAAGGACTGTCAGGAAGACACACACACACACAAAGACACACACCCTCTCACACACTGTGGTAGGCAGGCGATTTCCAGTCCTAATTATTAGAACACTCTTACTTAACTTAACCCTGCCACTGGACCGTGACAGGCAGAGATAGAAGGGGAGGGCTGCCAAGGTGGAGGCTGACAGATTTTTGTGAAGACAAGAGGAAGGATGAGCGTTTCTGTCTCCTTGACAGATTTTTTTATTTCACCTATTATGTACCACAGCAAGGGAAAAAAATAGAGGACAGATGAATACATGGAGCAAAAGTCGAAGAAAGTATGATAACTCTGAGTTGTCTTTATCATTGCAATAAATACATAAACATCCAAATTAACTCTATTTTTCGTCATATACAAACTTTGTGCTTCAAGACCGCAGAGACCAAAACAACAACTATTCTCCGTGGACAAGAAAAAAGAAAATAAACAAAGAAGCAATGAAACAGATAAAAGGCAAAGAACAGTATGAAAAGTAGACCTCTTGTTGCGCTCTGAACTGCATGAGACGAGATAATGTTTGTCACGTGTTGATGGGAAAACAAGAGGAAATGTTTCAAGTAACACACTGGTGAGCTACATTATGTGATCATTATGACAGTATAATCTGTAGATCCAGCTAAATCAATCATTTCTGCATTATATGTTTTGTATGTACAGTCTGTACGTCACTCCTTTTATTCAACAACCTTACAATTTGTTTATCTCGTTCATCTTGCTGCAGCACTGGGAAACATTTGTGCATTCTTTATCTCCCTAATTTTCTAAGCCTGATTTTCCAAGTAATATGTAAAAGTGTAAAGATCAGTGAGCCAGGTTTGGCAGGGTTAGTCAGTCAAGTTCAGTGAGCTTCTGTGTACCTTGTCTGTGGTGAGCAGAGGATCCACAGCTGGCAGACACTGAAAATGGTCTGATTGGGAACAATGCATTGAGGAAAGATGGAGAGATATGTGCGATCCAAAAGAAAACACAGATGACAGCAAACGCTGAATACCGAGGCACTTGCATGCATCACTAATACGTACAAAAACACAATCCTTGCTGCAAACAAACAAATGTGCCAAGGTCATCTATGTTAACATTCCAGGAATTCCAATCACATACAGTTCCTGTCACTTTTTAATTTTTTTTAATTTTTGCTTTTGATTCAATCCGCTACTAAAGCGTTGAATAGAGTAAAAGTAACACCGTTTACATTAATATGACAAGTTTTGTCCTAAAAGGCATGACGGGGCCTTTATGTGCAGGTTTAGCGGTTGATAGGTTCGCAGGTTTAGTTAACAGTCATCGTGTCTGCATGTGCATTGGGGGGATTTGAGGAGGCTTTGCATAGCACTGGCAGATGTTGCCTGAAGTATTATGCTCAGAGACGCAGGGAACGTGTAGATGTACGACTTCTCAAGTTGTTGTATTAGAATATTTGGTTGTCTGTAAAGAGGATTCCTCCCATGCTTCGGATTATGTGCAATGAGAGATGATCGGGCTAGAATCACATAGACGAATGAATGCAGAAGTGTAAATGAAGTAAACTGTTCCAATAAATCTACAAATAAATACAAATTGAACATATATATTTTATTTTATTCCCCATCGAGCACTAAAAATTTCAAATTTTTAGAACACTTCCAATGGGGTAACAACCATTGTGATCGTCGGCTGATTGGCTGACCGAGAATTGATCTTTCGTGGAAGTAGACCCAAATTTAGCTTGTTGTCTTCTTGCCAGAAATTCCAAAAAGAATGAAGGTGGAATGCCGGATGTCCGTCATTGTTGCTTTTTTTAGTTCACCGTGAGGCTACTTTGTGTTGCATTGTTTCATGTCACATAATGTAGCAGCAGACATTGCTGCAAACCTTTTACTGCTCTAAACCTCATGGGATTGTGCTATAGTGTTGTTTGTTCTTTACGCGTCTCTACTCGATGACCAGAACCAGTGAAGTCGAAGCCATGATTCTTTGCCGTGAGCAGAGCTTCCACACATCCAATTGCATTAGAAGCCGATGGTAAAGGTGGAGGAGACTTCTGCCAAAATTAACCTGGTTAGATTGGGATTCAGCTGTTCCAAAAGACAGCGCAGAAACCATTTTCCATTGTACTGTATGCTCTCCAATTGCTTCCAAATCTTCAGTGTTAACATTGAACATTATCGCTTTCCAAATGTCCAGCAGACCTGCCTCTTATGGAACATTATACAAATCAATGTTCAACAAACAAATGAAATCTGTCTGGCGGTTTAGTGCACTTGTTTTTCTCTTCCTTGTTATTTCACCTGGCAAGACACTAAGGTGTGATTTACCCAAAGTTTAACACTCCATCCTTCAGCGCTCTAGTTCCTGCCTCTACTTCCGTTGCATGGTTTGTTTTTATCGGATTAGTCTCAGGTCGTCGGTTTTGTCTCTCATTTATTAATGCAAGGATTCATCCCACAAAAACACACGTCAGCTTAAAAACTGAGAAGACGGCTGGAAAGAGGACAAAGATGAAGATAAAAATAGCAAAATAAACAATGGAAAGGTGAATATGAACAATTTGTAATATGAGACAAATACAATGTATCACATATAATTATTCACAATAACTACAGCGACAAAAGGTAATTTGCCTCAGAGATCCGATACAGCTTGGAGGCGTGTGCAAGATGTCAGTGCTCTTTGCCAAAGGCTGATTGTATTTTTGTGATTGGAACTCTTCCTTCTCTTTTCCATCACACTCACACACATGCACTAACATGCACAACCACCAACATGCACACACACACACATAAATGCATACAGTATGCAGAGTGCAGGAGGGGCAAATGGCATCCCCGTCCCGCGACGAATGCTAATGTGACTAGTGGAGCTTGTGGGCTTGTGAAACAAGGATTGGATGAGCCAAGAGAGATGATGACAAGAAAACATAGATGGGATTGTTTATTGGGGTGTGTCATGCAAGTGTGTAAAATTATTTTGCAAGTTGCTCTTTTTAATTAAAGGTCCTGAATTGGATATGGCTACATGAGTTGTTTTGGTTTTTTTCGTATATTTTCTTAGAGATCAGAAACCCCTCATCCATTTTTGGTCATTATCACTATGTATGTTACAAAGGGATACGGAAGAGATATATATGAGTACTTACAGTGCTCAATGCGGTCCTCGGGGCTGGAGGAAGTCTCTCGGTCTGAAAGAAGGCCGGCGACAGCAAAGATCTTCTTTCCGCTGTCCTCTACGGCCTTCAAGGCGCTGCTGGGTGAGCTCCCAGGTGGGATCTGGGCGCCACCAAAGTCATATTCTTTGCCCTCAGCATCAGAGTAACGGAGGTGGGGGGAAGCTTCTGCATCTAGGCAGCCTTTGAGGCGCTTGGCTGGGGTGAAAGCAGACTGATACCCGCCTGGTACTCCATCTCGATCCTCAGGAGAAGCGAAGGGTCTGAAGGCCCCAACACCACTGTGATTCAGCATGCTGATTGGTGAGCAGTCCAGGTTAGGTGGAGCAAACTGATGATGGAGGTGGAGGAGGGACGGAGGAAAGTCCCTGTTGGGGAAACCTGGAGGGACAGCACCTTGACGGTGGTACATTGATGCAAAGGTGTATGAACCATTGTTAAATGGCAAGTGAACATCTTTCTCAACAGATACTGGGACACCAAATGGGCGTGGTTGCTGGCAAGGAATAGAAACATCACGAGAAGCTTCAGCAGTGGAGGCCAGGACCATGAGGGCTGGGGAGGCCAGGGGATTTGGCAAGTAGGAGGAGCTCTCCATCTTGAACGCTGCTCTGTGGAGGTCCATGTCTAAATGGATGAAAGTTGTTGAGAAGATTTTAGGAGGAAGAGGAGGAACTAATTCCTCCTCAGAGAAACTGAACACAGACCCCTTGAAAAGGGTCTCTTATAATAGTTGTGAGTTGAGTCGGACAATTGTCTATCTGGTTCAGATTGGGTTTTTAGTTCATTTCTTTGCAGCAGCGCTAAATTCTACTTTAGTTGAGTGACAGAGGTTAGAACAGATTTTCTTATGGCAAGGATGTTCTGCTCTTTGGGTTATTCTGTCCAGTTAAATCTGAAGTTGAAGCCCTTTAATTGGAGAGTCTGTCGGAAGGGTTGCGAAAGCCGAAGCGTCGTTGAAGGTTGTCACAGTAGGTTCCTCATCTTCCTTTGGTCAAACTGCGAAGAGACAAAGCCCAAGCATGAGATCACAGCCATCTCTTGCTTGTTCCGTCAGTGTAGCCTATCAGAGAGAAAACAAATCATGGGAATTATGCACTCAAAGTACTCAATTCGCTTTTATTGTTAGCATTTTGATTTTCCCTGTGTCAGATCCTGTAAAACCCAACAATAACTAATTGGTACCGCTAATTCCCCCACTCTTTAGAAAAAGTTAACACATTACATCTCTCCACTCCGATTCTTTGTTTCCTTCCAGCTCTTCCCAATTGCCTCCTCCTTGTCCTCTATTCAGCAAATCAATCCACCCCCCTTCTCAGAATCCTCATCTCCTCTCATCCTTCTAGGACTATTTCTCCTCCCTCTGCCATCTTCGATCACAGTCTAAGCCGCTTATTCTTGCCATCTCCCAGATCTTATTGGACCAGAACCACTTGTCTCAAGATAAGGGCACACGTATATTTTTGCCCACCCACATACCCACTCGAATATCTGATAAGAATCTATGAGGTTCAACACACCAAAAAAAGTAGAAACTTTCATGCTATTCTTCTCACTGTACCATCTTCTAATTTGACATTTATTTATTTTTTTGCTATCTGACCTCCCTTTTCCATTTGTCCTGTAATTCTCATCTCTTCAGATTGATCCTTCACACCCTCTTTCCCTAACTCTCTTCTCCCTTGGGTGATTCAGATGGGTGATATCATATCAGACCCCTCCATCTGCCATCCACGAGCCAGAGGAAATCTGACTGAGTGAATAAATTAGCTGTATTTGACCTCACGACCCCAGCATCCGTGGCAACAGGCTAGAGTTCTTCCTCTCGGGATTAGATCAGAGTGTGTGATTGGTCGAGTTGGCATATGCAGAGAGGCAGCCAATGAAACGATAAAATAACATTTAAGAGATGTTTATCCCCAAAGGGGAAATTGAAGGTGGATAGTTTGCTAAGCATCCAAAATGCTATTGTACTGCTTTATAGGAAGACTTTGCAACTTGACATGGATTCAAAGGTGATGTGGTAGGCTACCAGCTGGACACAAAACCTGTTACAATTGATTACCAAACCTGATCTTGGCTTTGGCACATTCGCCCACCTCAAACATGAAGACACATGTAGAAGCCCACGGTAAACTGAGAGGACAGGCCCAGGCACAATGAGATGTTTTACATTACCGCAAATGTACAGAAAGCTGGTGAAGTGGTCAGAAAAGCTGACGCTAACACACCTCTGATCTGACTGATCCCATGTCATCTCATATTGCATATCTTCCCCCCATGTTTCTAATTCTTTTTCAACCACCATACTATAATCAGCACTTTTGTCAAACAAAGAACTCTCTCTATCATGTTCCTATCACTTTCCAACCTGTGTTAATTTTTTCGTCAGATGCACCATGAGCTTAACCTGTGTAAACAAGTAGCAAGTGTTGATTAGAGGACAAACAAGATGGATATTTAATCTTATCATCATTATACTACAGGGAGGAGTAATCATCGGACATTCTTGCACCGACCATAACGGAAGCGAGGAAATTAAACTAAACTAAAATATTGTAGACGTTATGAGTCATTTTGCACAAATACAACATATTTTAAAGGAGGTAAAACAAATTAGTGCATTGTAAACATGTTCATTAGTATGTTTCTTGTTAACTTTTTAAAACTCTATAAACACTTAAGTGTTACCAAACCCTTCACCACTGAAAGCGTGATTATAATTTCAGACACATATACAGTGCATGTCCTCAAAATCGGAATTCAAGCACAATTACAGGCAATGCATGCACATAATGCCAGTCGGTGCCACTTACAATCCCATTTCCCACTGAGGGGATATCAGCCACTCATTGTCTGACACCAGCTATATGCATTTTATAATAGAAAATGTCACAGGGGAACATTTACCACGCTCGCATAATTTGATTACTGTGTACAAGAATGATACAGCTGTTGCTGCGATATTACACTCAGGGGGTGCGGAGCGGTAGGCAATTTGTGTCAAACGTGTATTTAAAGTGACTGTTTTACCAATGGAGAAATTGTTGTGTCAACTTGATGCTCTTTAACCTCATCAAAATAAATTACAAGCATCACGTCAGAGAGGTTACAGCTTGTATTTGTGATACAACTATGATTATAAGCATTGATATTGTTCCTTAAAATAATTGTAGAATGTTACTTGCTTTTTGAACATATCAGAAACACAAAATTCATTTTTGATAGATGCAATGCTTTTATTTCAGGGTTGTTTTGTTTGGACTGTGCTTTTGGTTTTGATGATAGCGGTGTATACACATTGATTCTTTATATCTTACCCTTTCAAAATGTGAGGGAACCACACATGATGAGGAAATAAAATCCGTTTATTAAAATTATATTGTGTGGTGTAGTTGAGCTGACCGACACAGCAAACCATATCTCTTTGGACAATTGCGAGTCTCCTCTCCACAAACCAGAAGTCTGGTGTAGTATCAATATTGACCTGTGAGAGGCAGCAAGGTGCCATAGGGAAAACAAGAAGAAAGAGTAGTAGTAGTAGAAGAAGAAGAAAGAGTACTTGTAGTAGTTGTAGTACTAGTAGAAGAAGAATACCAGAATTACATTACAGATGCAATTTTTTCCTTTTCATTTTTATTGGGGTTAATTACTTGTGAGACGTATTACACAAACAATTAACACAACTAGTTGCTCCTCTATTTGTGTCAGAGAACAGTACGAGCTTCAGAACCCTTCCTAATTGGCTATCCTTCAGTTTCATGGAGTCCGTGGATCGACCAACCTTGGTGTGACCAGACGCAGAAGGATTTGGAATTGCAATAATTGAACAGGTTTAACATTTACGATTGTCGGCCAGGACAGTTTTACGAGCAGATTGTGGGGGAAAAAAATCACTCATAAAAGAAAGCAAAGTAGGGCATCATCACTCAAGATCCTCTTTGAGAGACATACGAGAATCGGGCTTTTGTTGACTTTGATCAGAAGGAATGAAAAATACAGCAAATTCAGCCCATTTTCACGATGTGTGTACCCCACTTAATATCTAACTCGATTGAGAGTCATTTTTCCTGCTTTGTTTTTGTGTTGCATTATTAGTGTTACTAGTTTTACCTGTCCATCCTTCCTTTCTGCCATGGTCCTCATGTCATCCAATAAGATCCTTCCCTCAGAATATACTGCTCGCCTATGTCATTAGTGTCTGTGGATTCAATTCCCATGTCATTCAAGTCCTTTGTCTTGGTGGATTTATTCCTATGCTTTGCTGCTGTAAGTTTTGTGCCCTGACTGTTTGTACTAGTATTTTGAGAATAACGTTAATGAAAACATTTTTCTTGTTTTTACTGCTTGCCCTAGCTGTGTTGTTTTTTGTTTTGTTTTCATGCATTTGGGTCCATCATACCCCAACACAAGAGCTACTGTGGCAGAACAAAACAAGTCACAAAGGACCCAAGAGACCACTTCAAGAACCTGCCTTTTTCAGGGAATGACTTCGGTTTGTCAAGAGAATTACTTTTCCAAGTCCGAATACCTGCAATCCCTCAACCCCACGATTGCAAGTTTGATGGCCCAGGCCAAGTGGCAGTGCAACACTGGCCTGCAGTCTTTAAGATGCCAACTTCCAATTGATCAGCCTGTCTGCCGCCATTCAGCTGCCCCACATTCAGTTAGGGCTCTTTTCCTTTCCTCTCTGTCCCGCTCACCTAAGTCCTCCAGTTCTTCTTGTGTGTCTTGTGCTAAGTGTTTCAATTTCTCCTTCTGTTTCACATCGCCCAAACCCAATTTTCTCAATTCATTTTTTTTTTTTTTTTTTGAAATTGGTAAGTCTTGACCAAAACTTCACAAGCTTCTCTGATGCAGATTCAGATTCAGGAGCAAGAGCTTTGATTTTGTAAATGGACAATCCGTCACATTTCCATTTGTACACATCTGGTGAGTTTTTCACTAGTTCTTCCATGTTTTTTGTGTCATCCCATTGGTTTTTGCCCTCGCGCCGCCTGCACACCTGGATTGGTGTCAGTGCATTTAGTTCCCCTGTTTCATTTAAAGCTTTTTGTTTTGTTTTGTTTTGGGGTTTTTTTGGAGTACAGAGCGTAAACAATTTTTAGTTTTCCATTCTGCATAGGTCCATCTTTTATTGCGTCGGGATCCATCACACATCAGTGTTATGGCTACCTTAAAGAGATACTGTTGTAGCCGACAAGTTACATTTTATTATCCTGTATTGGCAATCAAATAAACACCAACCGGTGATCGTCACCCAAATTTGTCAGACAGTTTTCCAAATGTATCTGCGAAGTTCTGCAGAGGAACAGAGAAAATTTTGATTTGACCTTAACATTTTTTAAATGCACGCAGGAAATCGAAGACATCAGGCAAAAATGTTGTTGTGTGTGTGTGTGTGTATGTGCACAGTCTACGTTCTGTATATTTAGAGAATGGCGGTGGCTCAGAAAAGTGAAACTGGTTCTCACATATTTGTTAGAAGAAGATATGACATACATGAGAAACTTCTGTTGGACACACATTAGAAAGACAGTTAAAAACTTACAGACAGCATTTTCTATCTGGAATTAAACTGACCTCGGAATAAAATGAATGTACTGTCCAAAAGCTATGAAAACAACTTTGCCTGCTCCATCCCCTGCTGGCATCTCCTCTTTCAGGTAAATTAGAGCATTCTACATTTGAACTCGGTAACTTATCAGTGGCAACGCGATGTATTTGATCACCGCACTCGTTAGTGTCCGTTGAATGTTTGTGATGGGATATGCAAGCAAACATGCCGACTCTTGCATAGTGAGGCGGTTAAGCTTTACTGCGCAGTTTCCAAGCAGCTGCAAGCAGTTGTAGTCACATGCAGATACACCTATGAGGGACAGTCAAAACGTAATGAGCCCAATTTAATGTAACCTACTAATTTATTTATTTTCAGAAATGTCCACAGTTTGTAGTTTAATACGTGTTTGAGGTTTATTTAAAAAAAAGAAAAAAAAAAGTTTTGTTTAATCCTGTCCTCTTTGTCAGCCATTTTGGAAATGACATCGTTGTCGGAAGCCTGTAAGAGGCAGAGCTGTGATTGAATTTCCACCACTAAACAAAATGTTTAGTGAGGAAGCCGCAATAGGCTACAGCACAGTCAAAAAGTGGGTGTTCAGGATCAAAGGCGAGGAACCAGAGCCGAGGACTACTCCGAGGATTAACTGCTCAAGATTGGGTAACGCTTTCATACATTTGTCATTTATTATTGCAAGTATCTGCAGGAGGCGCAATTGCACCACAATGTGTTGTGACGCGCATCCTCGAGCGTTTGCTGATGTCCCATCCCAATCAACAGTCGACGCTATTGCAATCTACTCGTTCGTGTATGCCAATGAGGCAAATCGCAAACATCCTCGTAAATAAGCATGACGTGCATTCTTCTCACCCCTCACTTTGTCTCTTATTTTAATAATTGTTGTCTTCCCAATTATTGTCTTTTGGCAAGCTGAATTTTGTTGTTGGGTTATCAGTCTCACGTTTCATTTTCTCAGGCCTCTTTTGCCAACCCTTATATGATATCAGTTATATCCTTCAGTCAACAGGCGCCACAGTTAGCCGGAGATATATGCATAGGCATAGAAAGTAATATTACAGTAAGATTTGATAAGGAGGCATGTATACTGTATAACTTTGTGAGTTGGGTAATGGCATTCCGCTAGCTGAATCGACACAGATTTGAACAACCCAAACAAGCTAACATGCTCTGCGGTATGTGCCACGACTAAAAAAAAAGTGATTCATCTCACTGAGAGCAGAAATAATATAACTAAACAGGTGCAATTCTTTCTTTCTGTGTCCTACCAATGTGATATACCATGGAATAACCCTGCAATAACAAAATAGGATTTAAAGACGAAGACTCTGGGGATATTTGGAGACTCTGTGTCATGGCCTGGGCCTCGGGCAAGGCTTTCTCGTCATACTCAGTTCATAGGACATGAATCACAAAGCGTTCAGTGGCAAATAAATCATTTCTCCTGGTCACTGTACAGAAGAATCAGTATGGCCTACAAGCGACAAGTTGCCCGCTGCAAACGACCCCGACCAGCTGACAGATGACACCGCCGCCTTTGTCGACTGACAGGTGAGCTCGCTATCTGCCCTTTGTCGTGTGCGGCACCGTGTCGCCCCGCGATGACTCTTTATTGCCGCGTTGCGTCGGCGCGCACAGCAGCGGTCGCTAATCTCACACGCAGGCGGCCTGGCAGGCAGGAGGCTCGCTGTCTAGTTCGAACAACAAGCTACATCCAAGCCGATTAAGTCTAACAAGGCAAAACTGTCGGGATGTGTAAACACTCACACGTTTCCCCCTAATTGTCCTCAATTGCGGAGTTAATCGGGACGATTACAACAAAAGGAGACTTCATTGCGTGGCGCTGACACCTCTTTTACATGGAGGTCAAAGTTAAAAAAGCAGACACACATGTAGGAATGTGCAAGGGGGAGGATGCTCTGTAATAACATAGAAGATAACATAATAACATAGATCTTGATTTGCTTATCACAAGGCAGCCAAGTGTGCAATGCGGATACCATATTGAACATGCACATGGACGGAGTTGTTTGTCCATGTGTGGGAGGATCCGGCTCCTTGTATCATCTCCTGCCTGGATGCCCAGCCGGCGTCCGGGAGAAAAAATGCAAAGTAACCTACACAGATTCCGACTGCTTACAATCGATTACTGTATGTGCTTCAAAAGCGCGTGTGCGTCCGTTTGTGTGTGCGTGTGTGTGTGTGTGTGTGTGTGTGTGTGTGTGTGAGTAATTGACAAATGAACGGAGAAACCTGAGAGAGAGATGATGTGCTGGCGGGGTGGGGGGCAAAGTGAGAGAAAGAGACACCCGACGATACAGAAAGGATCTGACATCCGACACAACTCCTTCCCCCTCATTAGGCTGCTTGGCTGACTTTCTCTTGTTGCCAGTGATATTCAACCTTTAACAGCGCCGACAACAGCATTTGTACTCCCTGCCTGCTCCAATGCAATCAAACCATTAAGCACAGTGTACGTCACCTCCATGGAGTGATTTCCATCCGATAGAAAATGACTGACCCAAAGCTACTCCCCTTTCCTGTCATCAATAAAGAGAATTATTTGATTTACAATAAACCTCCAGCAGATTTCCCTCTCTTTTGTGGACAATGGCCACATAATGGTCTTGTGTTTTCTGTCATAATGAATGAGCTCCGCAGGGGAAATGGAAGCAACAATAAAAATTGGCAAAATATGCTTAAATATTTGGAATGTGAGTGGGGAGGGGGAAAAATACACTGTTAATGTGAGTTTAAATTCCATATTGGACAAATCAAGATTGCATTAAAACCAAAAAAAAAAAAAAAGTTTTAGATGCAATGCAGATGCTGCCATTACTCGGGGGGAAATGACAAATATTGGGCTCGTGACAGCTTGCAATAGCCACTGTTAAGTCAGCGCATCAGGCTGAATGATGGTGATGAGAACCGCAGTAACACAAAGTTTGAGGATGTGGAAGGCGCAGCGCACGCAGGGCGCATTTCCCTGCTGCGCGTGGGTTCAAACACTTGTTATTTACCCGCGCACGCCTTCATTTCAATTACGTTCCCCTTGTCAAATTAGAGTGCGGGTGCTGCGTTTATTAAGGCAGCACAATAAAAAAAAGTACACCTGAGAGAGCCGCGAGGGGGGGGGGGGGGCTGCCTATCAGGGGAAAGAAGTGAGGAGTGGCGTATAATAAAGAATGAGGAATTAGTGCATATTGATAAGACTTAATAGACTATGTGTGGGGGGGGATCAAACAAGTCGCGAGTGAGCGATCTCCGTTTA
Source organism: Phycodurus eques (assembly GCF_024500275.1). Classification (NCBI taxonomy): domain Eukaryota; kingdom Metazoa; phylum Chordata; class Actinopteri; order Syngnathiformes; family Syngnathidae; genus Phycodurus; species Phycodurus eques. The sequence goes on from NC_084537.1 coordinate 6,419,556, forward strand.
ATTTACTGTCCGTGTCATGACGGTTAATGCGCGCAATGACGCATTCATTAATACATTCCCAAATATGAGTATATTGGAAAACGGTTATGAATCGATTTGGCATGTCTTTCGAACGGAAAGAAATGACCACAGACGCCTATTGTTAGTTAAAATAATAATAATAATCATCATCATTTTTTTCTTATATTTATTTACGCATTTATTTTCACTTTTTCCATTTTTTGTGCAACTTAAGATATTAAACTATCGATTCTTTTTATTTAATTTTTCTTTTTTTTTTTTTTTTTTTTTTACTAAAACCATCTTCAACTGATTTACCCCGCACCCCCCACCCCGCCCCAACCCCCGGCCCCGAACGTTTTGTGTCCTGGGATTCCAATTGAAATAAACTTCTTCTCTCAGCCGCCATGGAGCCCGGGATGGAGGTGTGAAATGGACATTAATTTTAGTTCACTTCTCGGGGCCCCCCGGAGATCAATGGCGAGTAATAAAAACTGACGGCGAATGGGCTCCGAAAATATATCATCATTTGCCACGTTACGGGATTTTTTTTGTCTTCTTCTTTTAATTCCCGTACGAATGAATAAAAAAGAAACGGGCCGAAATGATTATAGGCTTGCTCTAAATCAATAAATGATCGCAGTATCTCCTCAAGAAAGATAATTGTTTAAAATGGAAATCTTAATAACTACAGAAGGTGTGCTGAATTTTATTTATTTTTTTCTGGATATAGTGTATTTACGATTTATTTTGTATCCGCTTAATCCCAATACTTTAAGGCTCGGGATTCTAAATAACGCGCATATATAAAATAAAATTTGTGGGGGGGGGGGGGGAACAAAATAAATAAAAAGGTGGACAATATTGCTTTTAACTCTTGTCTTGAACATTTGCAGAGGGCTACGCGACCACTGAAAGTGGAAGTCTGTTTAATTGTAAAGAAAGGCGTTGGTCGTTAACTCGTTAGTGCGGTTGGAAAAGTAAATGGGGAAATAATAAGATGACGCACTGACACGCACACAGGCTGACATCATGAAGCGAAGCAAAAAAAATAAAAAATAAAAAAAGAAGGTGGAAAATGTTTTAAAATGACACCTCAATCGTGCTCGCCTGTTTAAATCATGATTAATATGCAGTGCAGTAATAAAATAGAGTAATTATATAATAATAGGGAGCGTGGTTGGAACCGAGATTGAATCCAGATTTTATCGAACGCCTAAATGGGTGATAAATAAATAAAATGCATTCCATTTCGTTTGATTTTTTTTAACTTGCCTTTAGGACATCGAAGCGTTTTATTATTATTATTATTATTATTATTATTATCATCATCATCATCGTGAGAAATTCATGAAAGTGCAATTATTTCGTTTAATGAAGAAAATGCATTATGTGTCTTACATGTTTATCTTCTCCACTTGATTCATGTTGCGTTTACTGAAGGGGAGAAAAAAAGAAAAGAAAAGTTTTCATAGCGCCGCATGCGATTCATATCCATAACAGCCTACTTATTAGCACACATTTCAAAGATAATATCGTCTATTTAGTGCATTTAGTTGGAAATTAAACAGGCTCTCCTGCTCTCCTGAAGTCAGGGTTGATTGATCCGACAATCAATAAATCAATTTCAAGTCATCCATCACTGAAATCAAAGCCATGATCACTTGATGCGTAGCCGCTTTATCTTTTATTTTTTCCCCAACACGCTCACTAAAGTGGAACGTTGTTGATTGTCTGATGCGTTCACGTACTGCTCTCAGAGCTTCTTTTCTTCCTGTTTCGGGGCTTTGTATTCCAACGCCGAATTGTCTCAAATCTCGCTTTTTTAAAAATTAGATTTTATTAGATTTATTTAATGACACCACGTTAAAAGTTGCACGTACAAAATGGAAATCTTCTAAGAAAAGAGCTAAGATCTTTGAGATTTTTCATGTCAAAAAAATCTTTATATATATGTAATTTTCTGATGCGGCCGCTGTGGTTTTTAACCGAAAGGCGTCATAAATGTGACCAAAAGTCCAGCAAGTTAATACCCCCGCTCTTCACGAGACGTGCAAGTCCAATCTTAATCAAATGTAAACCGGTAAAAGTGATGGCGCAGAAACCGGAGGTGGTAATTGGGGATGCCAGTTTTTGGCTCGCGGTGGCCGGCCACGAATCTGGAAAAACCCCGGGGAGGGTGGTGGTGGTGGTGGTGTTGGGGGGGGGCGCCGCTTGTTTAGAGGGGGATGTAAATTATAGCGCAGACTCCCAGTTAACAGGTGCTCCCCTATACTCTTGGCCTATGTGAGCGTGTGTGCGTGTGGGTGGACACGTGCACGCGCGTGATTGGGAGGCGTCATTATTTGGAAATTAATGCTTTCCTTCGATGTTGCACACATACCCAAAACGAACTCAAAACTATATATATCTCTCTCTATATATAGGGTTGAAATCTAGTGAATTTGCATGAAAAATATATATATATATATATTTTTTTTTATATATATCCAAGATGCATTTTTTTTGTCGTCCAAAATCCCCAAAATGTTCTTAATTAAAGGCAGAGCATGCTGCACGTTGAAGCCATATGTCGCCATTAAGAATGCGCAGAAGCGTTTGTAACTTGTTGGTTGGAACAAAATGCGACCGCAAAGTGTGCTAGGAGTCCTGCTGTGAGTAAAAAAAAGAAAAAAAAAGAAAAAAAAAAAGGGGTGGGAATAAAGCAATAAAATAGCTTTAGTCTGGCTTTTTGTTTTTGATTTTGTAAAAAAAAAAAAAAAAGCTTAGAAAGAAAGAGAGAGAAAAGATTCCCATTTGGGGAATGAAATGATTTGACATGTTGTCACAAACAATTCTCCCGCTTCCCCCAAAATACGCGCTGTGAGAAAGTCGAACAGGTAATATTGTTTTATTAAGGTATTAAAGTGTGTATGTGCTGTGCGTATAAGCACGTTTTGTAGATCTTTGTGAGGCGAGAACACGCACGCACCCGCGCGCGCGCGCTAGAATCCTCATCAAGTGTTTGGAGGAGGACACTTACTTGTTTGGGAACCCGGCAAGTGCGCGCACACAACACAACACAACACAACACAAACAAACAAACGAAGAGACGCACTCACTAAAAGCGACATAAACGGACGTGAACGCACACGCAGAAATGCCCCAGTCCGAAGGGACCCTCGGAGTGACTTGGCGACCAGAGTCAAAAACGCAAACCCCCCTCCAAAGAAAACATTAAAAATACGACCAACGTTCCCCCCACAAAACAACAAAGTTGGAACAAACTTTGTAAGCTCCAAACACAGAAAGTGGTGAAGAAGTGTTACTCACCTCTTCGTGACAGAATCCACCACGTCTGTGTGGAACCTTCCTCAGTTTCCGGCTTTTTCTTCTTTTTTTCTTTTTTTTCCTTTTTTTTTTAATCCTCACAACAAACCCAAAACTTTTTCTTTTTTTTTTTTTTTTTTTTTTTTTTTTTTTTTGCCAAATAACGGTAGCGGTGGCTCGTGCGCCGCAGCACCGGAGATAACGTCAAGGGAAAAAAAGTAGTTAACACCTCACCGTTCGCTTGCACAAGGAGGACAATGTGTGTGCGTAGCAGAGAGAGAGAGAGAGGGAGTGAGAGAGAGGGGGGGGGGAGCGAGGCTGACTTTCCACGCTGAGTGTAAAGTGGCTATCAGTAGCGCGACGTGCGCGTGCAGCCCCTCAGCTGAAAGACGGAGCGGAAAAGGCGAGTGGGAGCCGCCGAGGGAGCGCGAGACACGGTGGCAGGCGGTGGGGAAGGAGGCGGGGGTGGTGCTGGTGGTGCGCTCTCAACGGCTAAGCGTGTGAGTGGGGGGTGGGGGTGGGGGTCCAGGGTCCAAAAGCGCACTGGAGGCGCAGTGCTGCCGCGCAGTGCTCGGGTCGCTCTATGACGCATAAAAAGCCAAGAACACACACACAGTTGGTTCCAAACAACCTGCCCGACCCCTCTTCCCTCTCATCTTGGTCATTTCAGGGCAAAAGATGTCTGCGCTTTTGTGGCTGACGTCATTGGGTCTTCAAAGTGGACCTGCACGCCCCAGCGACCACTCGGGAAGTTTGATACATCATTATAACGCAATTTAGGAACATGTTCGAACTGAACAGAAGTGTTTATAAAGTCCTTCAAACGACTACAACCATACGAGGAAGTGGTCTGGGGTGCAAAAATCCGATTTCCAGGTATTTTGTCGCATCGAGCAAATGGGGGTATTATCCAGTTTGTGATTATTATTATTATTATTATTATTTTTAATTGCATTCGGATTATTTCACAAAACGCGCAATGATACGAACGCATGCGCCCCCTCAGCACCTCTGTGCCTCTTCTCCCCTCTGTCTGTCTGTCTGTCTGGTGTTTTGGTCCCCTGGGCGATTTCAACAGCTTTGTGCGCAAAGTGAATGAATTATCCCCCCCCCCCCCTACCCCACCCCCCCGCTCTCTTTCTCACTCTCTCTTTCTTTCTCTCTCCCGTTGGACGGACAGCTTGCCATAAAGCCAATGAAGTCCCCTCACCCGAAGAGGTGGGCTACCAGGCACTGCAACAGTGCAGGTTGGAGGTTTTTACTTCTGCAAAATCCTCCTTTTGGTCATGCTGGAGCTTTAATTATCATATACCAAAAAAAAAAAAAGATGTGATCTTTGTGACCATCCTCGTTATTTTATGGTTTGCCTGATTTTAGGACATAACAAAAGCTACTCTGTAAATCCCTGCTCTTTGCTGTATGCTTGTGTGTGGAGGGTGTTACTGACAAAAGCACTGAACCAAATGCTCTTTTTTTTTTTTTTTGAGTGGGGGGCCAGGCAGTGAAGACTAAAAGAAGTCTGCTTGTCCGCCGTTTTGTCAAATCTCTGTACTCCGCCCCCTGCTGGTCACACGTGGAAGTGAAAAGCAAAGCAAGAAGCTGCTGACTTTGCCCACTTGGTGATAAACCTGACATTTGGGTGTGTGACTAAAAAGTCGTCATGGTCTGAAAACGTATAACCAACGGTTCTGTGTGTATACGTGCAGCTTCCGCGAGGTTTAAATAATAAAAAAGAAGAAGAAGAAAGAAAGAAAAAAATGAGTATTTTTATATAATAATATTTAGTATTTATATTTAGAATATGAGCATGTCATCGACTTCTAGACATGACAAACTTCGATGACCTTAAGCGAGTGTGAAACAATGTATAATTGAGAAAAATGACATGCACATTATGTTAACGTGTGTCATACAACTATATGGGTGATTTTCGCATGATTTCATCAATATTGGTAAAAATATGAATTAATGTTTTACTGATATGAGTATTTGAGTTATTGGCAGTTGTTATCATTCAAACGGCAATGATTGTTCCTAAGAAATAAACATTTTAAAGTAATATTTTGTTTTTCAAACGTGCGTATCCGTAGCGTTTGAAGGGCAACGCATGTAAATTGTGCAACGTCACACAATTTTCCTGAAGCCTTTTTAGGCGTTGCATCATACACTTTTGTCTTTACCGTGATGCAAGAAGTGCATTTCAGTGGGGTCTGTCAGTAAGGATTGTGCACACAAACAAATGCAACAAATATTATGTTTTGAAAATAAGACTGAGGGTGTCTTGCTTAAGTATTATTATTACTTTTGTACACTAATGCCTTTTACTGTTATTGCTCAAAGTCCTGTATAAGAATATGACCCATAGCACACATTTACAGTCAATAGGGTGTTTGAATCGCCCCCAACACTTTGATCTAGTGTCACCCTTTAATATACTGATGTCTAGGTGTATAGCGTGGGAAAAGTGAAGAGAGTTGCGTGTGGGTGTGTGTGTGTGTGTGCTGGGTGGTCTCCATACACATGAGGGGCAGTAGTGGCAGTCGCAGTGCCATTAGTGGTTTGTTGTCTTGCTAATAGGCTCAGTTTGGAGTCAATGGGCTGACTGAGGAAGAGGACCATCCATGTATTAGATCCCTCTCTATTCAAAGTCTAATGCAACCCTTTAGTCCAACCCCCTGATGTTTTTAAATGCTGCTTCTGTGTGTATTGACAAGGAAGCGCTTTGATAGCACCTGTTTCACTGGCCGAGGCATCTGCACTGCTCCTGTCCTCAACTCAAGCGCAAAAGCCATTTCAGATGCACAGATTGTTTGTGCATTGAAAAAGGATACACACGTAGGGATATCTCAGTGTTTTTTTTTTTTTTCTACCTGAATGAAAATAATCACCGGAAGCCAGATCTCACTAACCTTTACCGAGCGTTGTGCATATTTAGCTACCACATACGGTACATCTAAAATTCCCCTTCAAGATTTCACCATGTCTTGTTCAAGTCGCACTAAACAGAAATCCATGTTTTGTTTCTAAATACATTAAATATGTTTGAAGATACAGTAAGTGCTGAAAACATACAGTAAGTGCTGAAAACATACGCAAAGACATACCAATATATTGTTGAGATATAGCTAAAGCATCTTTCTCACCATCTGAATGTTCCTGATTTTGTGGGTGGGGCTAAAACACAGCCCCGTGATGTCACGGGGCCGGGCTATATACTTTCTACCGCGAGTTTCCTCCCCCACTATACTGTATCAGAATCAGAATCAGAATTATCTTTATTTGCCAAGTATGTCCAAAACACACAAGGAATTTGTCTCCGGTAGTTGGAGCCGCTCTAGTACAACAGACAGTCAATTTACAGAACACTTTGGAGACATAAAGACATTGACAAAAAACAATTGTGCAAAAAGATGCAGAGTCCTCTAGCACTTAGAGCAGTTCGAATGACTAATATTGCAATAGTCCGGTGCAATGACCATTGTGCAAAGGGCGCTGAGACTTCAAGGAGTGTATGCGGTTTAAAGTGACGAGTAGTGCGATCATCTGGGACAATGTTGGTTGTGCAAATGTTACAGATACTCCTCAATCAGTGTGCAAATGGAGCAGATGCTAATCTGGCATGAGTGGCCAGTATATGCAAATAGTGCAGCATGGAGAGACAACTACAGTGAGTGCACGAGTAATACATCATTGGCCCCACAGAAATGTGACAACGAACTCAAGTCAAAAAATTGTCAGCTTGACACCTAACCTATAATGGAATTATAGGTTAGGTGTTTAAGAAGTTGATCGCAAGAGGGAAGAAGCTGTTGGAATGTCTACTAGTTCTAGTTTGCATTGATCGGTAGCGCCGACCTGAGTGAAGGAGCTGGAAGAGCTGGAGACCGGGGTGCGGAGGGTCTGAGAGGATTTTGCACGCCCTTGTCTTAGTTCTGGCAGCGTGCAAGTCCTCAATAGTGGGTAGGGGGGTACCGACAATCCTTTCAGCAGTTTTGATTGTCCGTTGCAGTCGGAGTTTGTCCTTTTTTGTAGCAGCACCAGACTGTGATGGAAGAACACAGGACTGATTCGATGACCGCTGTGTAGAACTGTCTCAGCAGCTCCGGTGGCAGGCCGTGCTTTCTCAGAAGCCGCACGAAGTACATCCTCTGCTGGGCCTTTTTGAGGACGGAGTTGATGTTGGATGCCCACTTCAGGTCCTGAGAGATTGTAATTCCCAGGAACTTGAAGGTCTCGACGGTTGACAACGTGAGGGGCAGCTGTGGCGAAGGATGCCTCCTGAAGTCCACGATCATCTCTACAGTCTTGAGCGTGTTCAGCTCCAGGTTGTGTCGGCCGCACCACAGCTCCGGCCGCTCCGCTTCCTGTCGATATGCAGACTCGTCACCGTCCTTGATGAGGCCGATGGCAGCGGTGTCATCTGCAAACTTCAGGAGTTTGACAGTCGGATTCGCTGAGGTGCAGTCGTTCGTGTAGAGAGAGAAGAGCAGCGGAGAGAGGACACAACCTTGGGGCGCCACAGTGCTGATGCTGCGTGTGGATGGGGTGGCCTCCCCCAGCCTGACCTGCTGTGTCCTGCCCGTCAGAAAGCTGTAAATCCACTGGCAGACGGCAGGTGAGACGCTGAGCTGGAGAAGCTTGGTTGAAAGGAGTTCAGGGATGATGGTGTTGAACGCTGAGCTGAAGTTCACGAACAGGATCCTCGCGTAGGTCCCTGCACTGTCGAGGTGTTCTAGCATGAAGTGCAGTCCCATGTTGACTGCATCATCCGCAGACCTGTTCGCTTGGTAGGCAAACTGCAGGGGGTCCAGCAGGGGACCTGTGACACTCTTGAGGTGGTCCAGCACGAGAGGTTCAAAGGACTTCATGACCACAGATGTCCAAGCGACAGGCCTGTAGTCATTCAGACCCAAGATTGCAGGTTTCTTGGGGACTGGAATGATGGTGGAGCGTTTGAAACAGGATGGAACTTCGCACATTTCCAAAGATCTATTGAAGATCTGAGTGAAGACTGGAGCGAGCTGGTCCGCGCAGACTTTGAGGCAGGATGGGGACACATGGTCCGGGCCTGCCGCTTTGTTAATCTTCTGTTGTTTGAAGATGCGTCTCACATCCTGTTCATGGATGGTTAACGCAGAAGTCAGAGGTGTGGTTGTGGTCGCGGGTGCGGCCGGGTGGGTGTGTGGTGTGAAACTGTCCTTTTCAAATCTGCAGTAGAAGATTTGAAAAGGACAGTTATAAGGACAAAGTGACCTCGTTTCGTTTGGCTATGCTGCTCAGTTTTGAGTTAGCTGCATTTAGCTTCCATAGCAAGACCCATTGACCACTCCAGCATGCAGTTAGCAAGGTAACGATGGCTACACCCCGAAAATGCATCTTCGTCGGATGCCTCAATTTACATAACAGCTCGGTGACATTATTTAAGCTCCCCAAAAATTAGGTAATAAAAAAGCGATGGACTGACTTTTTGAAGACAAACTCAGAGGAACACAAAAGCTGGCAGATCTTGATTTTCATGCACGTGTTTGTCAGTTTGGCAGACGTCAAGCTGGGTGTACTGGCGCAACGAGGATGTGTCCTTTAAAATGTGCCTGGGCACAGTGACAATTTGGAGGCAGAAAGTTGGTCTAAACTCACCCTTGCTGGGACCAGGTCTAAATCTGGGACAGTAGGTAGACCACTGGTTTTGTTGAATTTGATTTGGGCGCAGGCAGACAGATTCTGAGCTCTGCAGACGTGTGTGGTGGATGTCAGACTTATTCCATTCATAAATATGTGAACAGTAAGCATCAAACCCTCTGAATCAATTCATTGATTACATAATAATAATAATAAGACGAATTTGAGGTTGGGGGTTTGAATAATCAATCAATCAATAATACATTATATAATATTATACAAAGTAAATCATCCCACTGGCCAGCACGGGGGGCAAACGAACGATCAGGGGTGGGAGGGCAGTCTCTAAGTGCCCATTTCACTGCGCAGAGATTTGTGATCAACCTTTACATCATCCCCTCACGGAGATCTGCCTGCAGTTCAGTATGAACGTGCTTTGCGTGCTTCAACCTCCTGGAGATGAGCAAATCAGTTTCCTTGCCATGACGAAGACTGTGAGTGCGTTTCTTGCAGGCCGCATTTAAAGGAAATGAGAGGAGCCCGTTTGATTAGACAGGATTAGAGTTGGCTGTGATCATGCCCACAGCAGCGCAGACGTCCCTATTTTGACATTCGCTGGAGTACGCCGGTCCACGAAATTTCCAACAATGGGTCTAACCCGCTTCTGCGTAGTGTTACCCCATGAAAATAAAGCTCGAAAACTTGGGCTGACAGCAGAGCTATGTCGGCCCCCCTCATGCTCTGACATCGTCTTTTGGCATTTACACCCCGAAAAGAAATTTGACCTCTTAAGGTCTTAAACAAGGGGGCTGAGGTGTGGGCCAGAGAAGTGGGGCAGGGGGCATGAAAAGCTTTGGATCTGGATGACATCAGACATTCTTTTGAAAACAGAAAACATGGCGGAAGATTGGGAATGTGCTCTCGTGTAGAGGTTTTATGATGTCTGGATTTGTGTGGTGTAGAACTATATTGAGAGGTCTCCTTGGACAAACTCCCGTCTGTTGCATGAGTTGGTCCAGTAAACCTATTTTCAGGTACGACATGACCAACTGTCCGACTGATACCCTGCAAGGCGCTTTCACACATGGTCCTTAATTTGTTAAACAAACCGCATGTTTGAGTTGTGATTTACAGCTAATCTGGACAGACAATGGTCATGTCTTTCATTCTTTTTAATAATTTACGACAGGTAGAATTTATAGTTCCGGCTTCCTAGACGTGCATGCCGCCATATCCATATGTCTGTGATATAATGAGATTTTAGCACAGCGAGATTGTAAATTATGCTGTGATTTGCTCTCCTGCTATTTTGTCGGGCACATCTTTCGAGCATGTGTGAGTGTGTGTGTGAGCAGGGAGGGGATGGGCTTTAGCTTGGGGATATGGCTGGCATTTGGCTGCCACAGCGCTCTAATTGCTGACGTACACACAGATAGATGGGACCTGATGGTTGGTGTCGCCACTGGAGGGAGAAAGGAGGAGGCGACGGGAGAGGGTGGCTGGGGGAGACGAGAAGGAGGAAAGAGAATAGGGAGGAGGAGGACAGGGATGTGGGGGCATGGATGGATTGGTAAATAGATGGAGAGACAAGTGAGAAGGAGAGATATCGTCTTGTGGCGGGAGACGCAGGTGCCAGCGGCTACACGGCCAAGCGGTTAACCACACTGAAGGAGCCGCATTTAGTAAAAGCAAAGTGGGAAGACAAGAGGAAAGACAGGATCCACATTCATCTCGCTCTCAGATCCGTTGCTCCAGGGAGCTGTTGGAAAATGAAGAATTACATGGCCCTGATCCGATTACATTACGGAACCAGTGATTACATGCATTTGACTCTTGTACCAACGAAGAAAAAAAATGAACGGATGGAAGAGGAAACATACATGATCTGATTAATTATGTAATTACGTGGTATTTGTTTCGGCTATGATACATGAGCAACATTTTGAGGGAAGGTAGACGGGTAATTTCATCAATGTTTCACTGACTGCCATTGCAACCTGCTCTAATAATAATAACAATAATAATAATCTGGCTTTCTAGCCACTCTCAGACCAGACAAGCATACCGCTTTATTCTGAAAAATGGAAACCCAATACATTGCTTGAACTGTCAGATTGGAACAAAAAGTTAGATAGTATTCTTGTAACATCACACCTTCATAATGCGATGATTATTTTCTTTTCAGTGGCTCTTATACTTTGTATCATTGAAAGAAAAAAAAAACAGAACAACTCCGTGAGGAAAGCTTAAGTTATGCAGCATCTCAAAGTAATGCTGTTCATTCAATGTTCGATTCATGGGTCAGTGGAGGACAGATGAAGGGGAAGCGAGTGGTTGTCCCCTACCGTACTTCATGGCGCAACTAGATCAACGTGAGTGCACTCGGAGAAAAACTAAGGGCTCTATTTTCGTAGATGGCAGATCTGCGGCAGAGCACAAAAACTGCCGTATCTTGATTTTCGTGCGAGCGCAAGGCTCGCTATGCCTGTTTGCCAATTTGGCAGACCGGTCTGTGGCGAGGTGAGCATACCGGCGCAACAAAGGCACATGTGAGAATCAACACCTCATATTGTATTTAATAAGGATACCTGCTCATATAGTCTGCTGTCACACCGGTCAAGAGTAGTGATAAAGCTCCACGCACGCACCAGTCGCTGCGATTCCGCATTGTCCTCTTCCGCATAGAGATGTCCCCACTTGAGATTGTGAGTGCGCCACATTGAAAGTTTGATGATGCAACAAACTCCAGCCTCATACGTCAACATACACCAACTCAACAATAGGAACGCTACACTCCTTCAGGCAAGAATGCAGATGTATCGCCCTAAATGAACTGTTATCCCCGTACAAGGAGTACCACAGGTAGCCGATTATTTCCGATGCATGATCGTCATAGTGTTGCGAATTAGTACACCATGTCACACAAAAGGACCATGTTTTGGGCATCACTACCAGCACAAGGTGGTGGCACGTGTGCTCCTAGCTTTACAATTCATGACTGTACTCTCTTCAGATGCAACATGTATCACGTGTCTGGCCTGCCAGAGCTGCTGCAAAACATCTTAATGAGCTGGTTTGAGAATTTGGATAGAAAACATATGAGCTTTAGATTGGAGGCAACTGAACACCAGTGTAGACATTTTGCTTCTGTTCTTTTAGACCAAAGCTTTCAGTTGCTCAATCAAAGCTTAAAACCAATGTTCATGTCATTTGGAAGGCAGTGAGCGAGTCCTTGTCGTCATGGGATAATAATGTGCTGATGGTCAAAACATCTCATTTGTGAATGCTACCTTTTGGTGCACAATTAGTAATACCTACACCGTTGGATATAATCTCCGTAAACAGATTGGAATCAGTCATGTGTTCTTACATAAAACGCACCTATGGCTCACAAGAAGAACAAAAATTCCAGAAATTCGGAAGAAAAACTGGTGCAACAATAGGGATAAAATATTGTGTTGACTTCAAGACAGGGAACAGTCAGAGTGCATTTCCTCCCTCGTCGCTCCGGTCCCTCCGTCATCTTCAAACATCCATAGGGAGTGACTTGTTATTTGCTCTGAGCTCTCTGCCTGGTTTGGCTTTTTGATTAGAGGGAGACAGGAAGAAAGAGAGAGGCAGACGAGAGGGAGTGAGCGGAGATAGTGAAGACAGAAGCAGCCTTGAGGCACATGTCAAGCAATGTCACAGATAATCACACATTGTCTTAAAATAGCTTTGAAAAATCGCAGTGTTGGGGGGATGGATGGGGGGCTGATGTTTTCGGGGGGCATCACAGCACATGTTCTACAATTAAAGACCAAAAGAAATTAATTTCTGACATCTCCTAAGGGAAAGTTTATCAAGGGCAACATATACAAAATGACATGTCTGTAGAAAAACAAAAGAGGAAGCCCAGAGTCTGTCGACTACTGCGCAGTACAACTGTCGTATGCTCACGATACAGAGATATGCACGGGTCACTACAATGGTGTATTTGGTCAGTCAACAACGCGACGACAGTGTTGGAATACACAGTTATTATAGGTCGAGAAATATTTAGACAATGATAACGATGAGTTTTCCCAACGTTACTTTAATAGCAGTGATGTGCCTGGTGAATCTGTGATCAAGCTAAAAATAATGTTTATTCCTGAAGATGTTTAATGGTGTGTCAAATGAGATAACAAGGACGGCTGCCCCCCCTTCCCGTTTGAATTAAACAAGCCATTGATTTTATGCTGCATATTATTGTGCCATATTCTCCAAGAGCTCATTTAATAGAAATATATAATTATTAGACATAGACACATAGCACACACTCTTATGTGCTTTTTGTGGTATTAAAAAAAAGCTAACTGCACTAATTCATAAAATCCAAGTTATAACCACCCTGTGAAAATTGAACCTTATGTAGTATCAACTGAGCATGGGTTGGAATACTTTGTTATGCACGGATAAAATGATATCTATTTAATATTTCCAAACTAGTCACCCATCAATTTGTAATAATATGATGCGGCACGGTGGACGACTCGTTAGCACATCTGCCTGACAGTTCTGAGGACCGGGGTTCAAATCCCGGGCCCGTCTGTGTGGAGTTTGCATGTTCTCCCCGTGGCTGCGTGGGGTTTTTCTGGGCACTCCGGTTTCCTCCCACATCCCAAAAAAACATGCGTGGTAGGTTGATAGAAGACTCTGAAATACCCTTAGGTGTGAATGTGTGCGCGAATGCTTGTTTGTTTATATGTGCCCTGCGATTGGCTGGCGATTGGCATGTTAATCTGGATATCTTCCAGATGCGAATAGCTCAAGCACGACACATTGAAACGTGTATGCAAAACATCCCAGACTCGGTAGTCCTATATCATCCATGGCTTTCTTCATATTTCAGGCATTGCCCCTCAAAATTATGTGAACTTTTTCCTTCTTTATTGCCCAACTACTAAGAATCACTCTATCATATGTGAGCCACGAAGCTGCCGGGCATGCAAAGTTCCGCGTTGTAAATTAAAACTAGAATCAACGCACTGTGCTATGATGCTAAGCAGTGACATCAGACACAAAGATGAACTCCAAGGCAGGCACGTCTGAGAAAAGAATCAGCAAGTGGTCACGTACCTTCTTTATTCTGCAAAGTCTGTTTCAATACCAGTTGGCTCAGAGTTTTTTTTTTGTAGCTGCAGTAAACTTGTAGTCTCTGGGTTTTTGTTTTTCAGGTGGTATATTAAATTAGTCGTGCTGAAGGGTCAGCCGTGGCCAAGTGGTTAACACTAGAAAACACTTGTGTTAAGAGCATCGGCTGCCATCGTGTGGACCCCAGTTCAAGACACCGACCAGCAGAAAGAGCTTGAGAAAATGCACCGACAGCACCTCCACCCCTACCATCCCTCGGCCCCACGGCCTTGGTGTCCTTGAACAAGATTCAGGTCCCCCGAAATTGTCCCCGGGCGCTTGTAAGGAGCCCCCTGCGTCAGTGTGTGCCACTAAGAGGTGTGTGTGTTTGCTGTGTCCATCGCTGTGATAGGTCAAATTCAGAGAAAAAAATAATAATGTGCATGTGTTCACAACAAAAAAAAAAAGATGATTTTTACTTCTTCCTAAACGCGTGCTTTCCGCTGCGCGAAATGCTCCATTTGCAAAGAATTAAAACAATCTTTTTCATCCGATACCAATCAGTTGAAAATAATCATTTCCGATCACGTGATGGTATTGTACTCTTTTCTTTTAAATGCTTGGGGATTTAGCCAGAAGACAAATTCTGTTTAACTGCACTTGTAAGATCAATGTGGTTTTACAAGGACGCCAGGCGGACCTTGTATATTGCTGCAGGCTTGAAACTTCTGCTTTCTTTTCTTCTTCTCTGTGTTCGTCATGAATCGGCAGCTCTTTATATTGTGTTTGAAGGAAAAATTAGATCACCTTTGACAGGTTCATCACGGAGGCCATCTGGAGGCCTTTTGCCTGACTTGGCAACCTGACAGTCGGTGACTCTATTAGCCATGTGTTTTCATCCAAGACACAACTGTGTGATGCAGGTTTGCGAGCACATTGCACACGCAGGCACTGCAGTCTTTATGAAGTGAACATTACACAGAGAAGTCAAGTGACAAATTCAAGTGGCCAGAAGAAATATGAATTCATTTAGGACCAGTGAGCAGCAAGCCAACTGTCAGAGATGGTGGGGGAGAGGGGATCAAAAGGGTTTACCCGTAATCTGACAGATGCATTAGAGATAAGAGCAAGACAGTTTATTGTGTGTCTGTATTGGTGTTTATTCTTCTCAATATCGATCTCAGAGTCCACTACTTCCAAAGATTAATTTTATGTAAATATTGGTCAAAATCTCTTCGAATCTAAGGCTAGGAAAAAAGATGGGCATCAGCATAGGCTACATGCATTAAGCGTTTCATGTGATACAAAGCCAGCCAGTCGACCGCAAGGCACATACAGAATAGCCAAATAACCATTTACACTCGCATTCACACCTACGGACAGTATAGGCTACGAACATGCTTAATGTGTCATCGATGTGCCTTTGTCCTCACCTCTCGAGTATTCATTCCCTAAATCAAATGTTCTATCTGGAAACATGTCCGTCTTTGTTTTTAACAACCCACAGTAATGTTAGATAATCACTGTTGATGTTGGCCAAATCAACGGTTCACAAGACCTGTGAGGCGGCATTGTATATAACATTAAAAGACCCACGGCTCTTGTACTGTATATGATCACTAACGGACAGACTCTTGTCCAATCAAATTTCTTAGGAGGAACTAACTATTGTAAAATGTAGACTAACTTGTAGCTCAGCTCATTCAATTTCCCATGGAGTTTGCACAACACCGCTCTCTCAATTCATGTGCATTTTTATGTACGTTAAGCATACATGGTTTATTGATCTTTCCCATCTGTGTGGCATTGATCATGAATATGAATCAAGCCATTATCCAGTGTTTTATAGCTTACAATTAGATTGAACATATTACCATTGTCATATTCTTGTACATGATAGCAGGTGACTAAAATAATGATACAATAAGCGTAGTGTTGCCGATAATAGGAATGGCGCTGCTTATGGCTAAATCAATATTCATGCATAGATTGGCCCAATGCATTTTGAGAGACCATTACGATTGTGGGGAAACTGTCACTGTGTGTTAAACAAAAGGACTTGGACGAGTTGTACATTTTGATAATGCTTTTTCAAGGTGATCCCAAGATATCTTTATGTGTCACTTCTTCCCACCTTCTCCTCCCCCATTCCTTTCATTTCTTCGATAAAGGAAAAAAGGGTGCAGATGTTGAAGTGTGCTGACATGTCCTTGTGGAGGGATTTCAACCATGATGTTAATAACAATAATTAGCTCTAAGTGTTTGTGAAGGGGGAGGTTTAGAGATGAATATTCTCCCATTGTGCTCATGTGTGTGGTTGTGTGTTTTCAGACAAATGACTTCCCATGCCTGTTTAAAGGACAAATTAACCATAATTGCTTGTTTAAGGGGTTTGCGGATGAAGGCAGCTTTCTGCTACTTCGTTATGCTTGTCTCAACCTCTCCACACATAAACAAACAAGCACTGCAAAATAACGCAGAACAATTTCAATGCAATATGATTGTCAAAACAGAACGTAAGGAGTACCTGTCACACCCTTGCACACGTGTGCACATGGACACGCACACACACGCACACACACACAGACTCAAATTAACCACTTTCCAATATATTTTGATTTGAAAGCAAAATAATAAAGGTTTATGAGCACATTAATATATCCCATGCCTACTGTAATTGCTGTAGAACGAGGACCCCTAACCCAAAAAACTGAAAAATATCAAGGCAAGCTGTTTATATAATATGCATGCATACGATCAGCTGAATACATTTCACAGGAGAGTATGCATCGGGAATAAATCCATACAGCACTTAAAGCAATCAAGGGGAGGACATTTTGTGATGTACAAAGACGGAGTCTCCTATCAGCTTTGATTAGGGATACGGTCCGTCTTTACGAGCCATTAGATATTTGAGAAATTATTATTAATAACGAAATAATTTCCACAGATTAACCCCATTCAAGCTTTATTCATGATCGCTTGGCCTTTAGAAAATTGATCTGGGGAAAGATTGATGAGTGCCCGACAATTTTAAAACGTTCGTCCTTGCTTAGTTTTTTTTTTTTCCATTTCCTTTTGTGCTTTTATCGAGTGGGAGAATATTCTGTTCAATAATGCACCTGTATCACTGAATGTCACATTGTAGCAAACTTAACTAAACTCAGCAGTGCTACCACCAACAATACTCTAAAGCATGGTGTCAAACATTAAAGCCCGCGGGCCAAAACCGGTCCACTAGGGGGTACAGTTCGGCCCGCAGGATTTATTTGAAGGTGAAAAAATACAAAAGACATTGTGGTGGTGGGGACTAAGGATAATTTTGAGAATTATTATGATACTGTAAAAAATGGAATGGTAATAATAACTAGGTCTTTAAAAGTTGATTTAATTTAAAAGTGCACTGTATTTTACAGTTCCAAATACCTGTGACTATAAGTTTTGTGCTTTAAAATACAATCACTGTGATCCATTATTATGCACACATTGTACATGTTAAACTGAAGCAAAATATTCTGAATCGTAAAATAATTTTCGAAATTTCATTCAATGTATAGTTTCCTAATGTAGTTGATTTGTTTTGCATTCATACGAAGGGAAAAATGTATCGCTATTTATTATTACATCAGCCTGCCCTTTGGCATCTAATTAGGCCTTATGTGGCCCCCTGAACTACAATGAGTTTGACACACCTGCTCGAAAAGGGCACGTAGGTCCTATTCCAGTATAAGAGATGTTACAACTATTCTGTCTTAACAAAGATAATGTTTAGTTTAAATTTAACAGCAACACGGCAAAAAGATCGACCAAGCAATGGCCTGTAACTCGGAAAAATAGAGTAAGTTGATACAGCTGTAAGTCAAGGTACAACTGTATATGCTAGTTGTGTAGAGGAAGAGCATTAGCAGACCAAGAATAAAGCAGTGGGCTGACGTGCGGCGGCTTAATTTAGGCACGTGTTTAAGCCATTTTGTGTTCTTCTCTCTCCGCTACCTGATAACAACAAACGACACAATTCACCAATTTTGATGATAAAAATGTATTCACCTGCCTCACCTCATCGCATGTAGCTGCATATGACACACACACACACGCACACACACACACATTCAAACAAAAGGTGAAAGGTCAACATAGACCTCTTGACTTTAGCTTCTAGTTATCAGATCAATCCAGCTCTATTCTCTCCCCCCACAACACTTTGTCCCTCTGTCACTTGGACATACACTCACTGCTGAGTTCCAGTCCCAGTGGAGATGGCGCTAATATCGGCAACATCAGTCATATGCTCCGGGCTGTGTGTGCGTGTGTGTGTGTGTGTTTTGAAAGGGCAAGGGTCAAATGTCAAGTCAGCTGCAGGGCTTCTTTGCCATCATTTGAATACGCATGGCAAGTATTAAAGCTATAGTGATTCAAATGACAAATAATACTGTTCCATCCATCTATCCATTTTCTGAACTGCTTATCCTCACTAAGGTCGCGGGTGTGCTGGCGCCTAACCCAGCCAAGTTCGGGCGGGAAGCGGGGTACACCCTGAACTGGTCCACCAGCAGAGGTGGGTAGGAACGCGCGACATATAATCCTTTACATTTACTCAAATAACGTTTTGGATAAATTGTACTTGTCAAAGTAGTTTTAATGAAGCATAGTTTTTACTTTTACTCGAGTATTTATGTCAAGAAGAAACAGTAGTTTGACTCCGTTACAATACTCTATATGCCGCTCGCTACTTTCATTTATCAATAATTGCGTGTGGGATCTATTTTTAGACTTTCGTTTTAGACTACACGGCCCCAATCCGCTGTGATTACCACAGTGATGTTTGACTCAAGTTCACCAATCAAACGAGAGAAGAAGGTCACATGTCCGCACACAAAGTCTTCTATTGGGCTTCGCAGGCCAATCAAAGTGAGTCGTGACAGCCGCGCTATATATTGTTCAGCAATATCTGCATTTGCACAGTCATATATTTAATTTAGTTATTTTTATTTTATTTGAAATTCATGCTCAGATTTAAAAAATAAATCAAAATTTACTAACTAGTTACTCAGTAGTTTCTTTCTCTTATTCAATTACTTGGAGCACTACTTTACACTTTTACTTGAGTCACATTATTGTCAAGTAACAGTACTTATTTGAGTACAATATTTGGCTACCCATCTCTGGTTGCCAGCCAATCGCAGTAAATAATACTGTTGTAAGAATATTATAAACTTTCAAAAATAAAGGGTAGAATTGAATAATCAGGACAACAGTGGATTCAAGTTTAGTGGTAAAAAACCCATCACATATTGTAAAGATTAACATAATTTTGGAGTTCTTTAAGATAAAAACATTTTCCATTTTCTTTTTTCACTCCATTTACTGTGATATCCCCATCGCTTGATCCTGTGGTCCATCGTCTTTCCTTCCTGCCCCCAGTTAAGTCCTGTTTACTCATTTGACCCAATTGCTCTACTGTTTAAAAATGCATGAACAATAAATAAGGATGGTCTCTTGCCTCCTCTCAATAACTCATTCCCTCTCCAGCCATCCAACTATCCATCAGTCTGCTCATGTTTGTGTAGAGCTCATTCGGGGTCTTCAAGGAATGGAAATCTTCCCGAGTGACCCGGCTCTTACTGAGGTGACTAACTGATATCCTCCCAGTCAACATTTACCAGTATTTGGCCACAAGATAGCAAGCTCGAATGGACTCCATCTATTTTTTAATGATCAGACTGACCTCAAGGCATTAGAAGGGCTATCGAAGGAAAGCTATTTTAACTTGAGAGCCTAGATCTAGTGTACACAAGTCTCCTCATTTACACTAATTTGTAAAACAACAGTGTTATTAATAAAAATGCATTGTTTTAATATAGTCACTGGTGTGTGTGTGTGTGTGTGTGTGTGTGTGTGTGTGTGTCTGCATGTGTTTGTGCAGATGAAATAAATTATGCAACTTAATTTCGGGTAAATGGTCATTAGGTTTAAAGGATTCTTTGATTAGTGAAATGCTTTAAAGATAAGTGATAGAGACAATTGGAACATGTCAATAGGGTATCCATTTGTGTTGGTGAGACCAGAGGTTCCTAACCACGGGGCCATTTGGTACTGGCTAGCACAGACGGACTGAACAAAAACATATTCTAATAATCATCACTCAGAGATGTTTTCTTTTGAAAATCAGGTGCATCCGCTTGTGCCTCTGTGAAAACGTTCATCTCAGTCATGTGATATGGGAAAAAAAATAAGCTCCCATCCATTAATCCATTATATATACATTCATCCATCCATTTTCTCTGATTGGTTGGGAACAACTGCATCTGTTTGTCCTTCAGCCGTGTCACCAAGGCCAGTGTTTTCTTTTTGGACTGCTGAATAACATAAATAGTACATTTAAAATCTTATTTTTTAAGAAATCAGACACCATGTCATTGGTAAAACACAGTACTTTGGTGTTCTTCTAACGGCAAAAACATTTCACATCCTTGACAGCTCCATCACCAACTATTAACATTTGGGGTCCCATTTTTTTCTTGTATGATTTAGTTTCATACCGTTCGAGGGTGGTGGGGGATGAGCATTCTTGGCCAGGGTCAAGTGGCTCAAATCTATTTGTCAGTCTGATGTCAATGTTTTGCATTGACTCGCGCCCTTTTTTCTTGCCCTTCGCTTTAACAACTGTCCAAGGCCGCTCACTCAGGGTTGAAGTAGCCCGCAACACAGGCCAGCCGGATTCCTCGGTAATCTGCTGGTGTTGTGTCCTCCCTTTTAGATGTCCCATATCTTTGGGCATTGCTCCCAGTAAATTCCAGGAAGAACTGCTGGATGGTCCATTACCGTTTCCACAGTCCACATCCGTCTTCTTTGTTGAGGTAAGTGGGTGTCTGTTAGCACACTTCTGCTCACCATTTTGAGACATCGGTAGAGTGGTTTCATTCCCCGACTCTCCATTTACAGCCACATACATTTAAGACGGTGGATTTTCGTTTCCAGGATTGAGATCCTCTGCAGCAGTCCGTGATAGTCCTCAGTGGAAAAGGGAGGCATCTTGATTGCTGGTCTTGTTGCTAAGAGCAGACTTGTGCTAATTAGCAGGCCATGCTCATGAAATGATGAGAGGATATCAGAAAATATTGGAATAAAGCAACTACTGACTATATCTACAAAAAAAGGTACAGTCACACAGGTTTAAAAGTATCCAGGAGTCGCTGCTTCTATCTTTTTTTAGAAGAAAAACAAGCTTATCAGCAAGAAAAAATGTGAACAGAACTGAAGCAAGCAGAGAGCAAAAAAGTGTCTCCACTGTACGAGAGCGAGAGAGAAAGTAGGCAATATTAAATTTCTAATGTTATAAATTGAAAATAAAATATGACAGAAAATACTTTACTTCTGCGGCACGTTGGCCGACTGGTTAGAGCGTCAGCCTCACAGTTCTGAGGACCGGGGTTCCATCCCCGGCCCCTCCTGTGTGGAGTTTGCATGTTCTCCCCGTGCCTGTGTGGGTTTTCTCCGGGCACTCTGGTTTCCTCCCACATCCCAAAAACATGCATTAATTGGAGACTCTAAATTGCCCGTAGGCGTGACTGTGAGTGGGAATGGTTGTTTGTTTCTATGTGCCCTGCGATTGGCTGGCAACCAGTTCAGGGTGTACCCCGCCTCCTGCCCGATGACAGCTGGGATAGGCTCCAGCACACCCGCGACCCTAGTGAGGAGAAGCGGCTCAGAAAATGGATGGATGGATACTTTACTTCTACTGTACTCTTTACATTTTCACACAAGTATCTGTACTTTTTTAAAAAGCCTCGGTCTAGACATGCCATCCATCCATTTTCTGAGCCGCTTCTCCCCACTAGGGTCGCGGGCGTGCTGGAGCCTATCCCAGCTGTCATCGGGCACGAGGCGGGGTACACCCTGAACTGGTTGCCAGCCAATTGCAGGGCACATACAAACAAACAACCATTCGCACTCACGGGCAATTTAGAGTCTCCAATTAATGCATGTTTTTGGGATGTGGGAGGAAACTGGAGTGCCCGGAGAAAACCCATGCAGGCACGGGGAGAACATGCAAACTCCACACAGGCGGGACCGGGGATTGAACGTGGGTCCTCAGAACTGTGAGGCTGACGCTCTAACCAGTCGCCCACCGCGCCGCCGGTCTCGGCATGCAATACTTCTAAATTAATTGTGCAAAATTCTAGTTTTTTGTTATTGACAACTTTCATTCATTATGACAGCACTTATGTTTACTGTGTAATTGTTACTAAGCAAGCCCTGGGTACCCTAATTACTTTTGGCCAGTTTTTACACCTTACACCTGTGGCCCTCACAGATTCCTTCAGCAAGGTTTGGATGCGCACATACATTCAAATAAAGGCTACTGATAAGATGCCTCTGAAGTTTGACTATTACAATACTTTAAGTAACTAGTCTTCCGTTCAATGAAACACACGTTAATGCTCAGTAGTACAAATTGTTCTTTAAAGGGACACAGTGTATAATTTTCACTTGTTTGCTGGCCAAAATCGATGTCTGCATTTATGGTTTATCATTGGTTTATTATCACCTTGCTAATAAGCTTATACATTGTCGTAAGCGAATAATTATAGATTTATTCGTACATAAGAATGGTGACCCAGTAGGGG
Source organism: Phycodurus eques (assembly GCF_024500275.1). Lineage (NCBI taxonomy): Eukaryota > Metazoa > Chordata > Actinopteri > Syngnathiformes > Syngnathidae > Phycodurus > Phycodurus eques. The sequence continues at coordinate 6,442,205 of NC_084537.1, forward strand.
AGCACCATAGCAGTCTGCCATCTTGAAATTGAAGTTGCCGGCTTTCTCCTCGACAAGAATGTCAACACTGCCTAAATTTTTCTTATGGTTTTGTTAGACCGTGTTGTGGTTCTTTGAGTTTTTTAAATTTTTTTTATATACGACAGCTACCGTTGTTCCAATATTTATTTGAAAAACTGAGGGTCCAGAGTGCACCATTCGTTTGGATAATACTATACATATTTTCAACGCTAGATGGGAGTAATTCCTACACAGCGTCCCTTTAATAAATTTGCATTGTAGGCCTACTAAATGTGATAATTTTCAATGGGCATGCATGCAGCTGAAACAGGCAGCCTTCAATGTAACATTTTAATATAACATTATCGTCATTATGGCCTTTAGAAACACATTTTTTTTTTGGGGTGGGGGGGGAGATGGGATAGTGCACAATTGGAACCTGTTTTACATTACATTTTGCATTACTTGTACTTTTATACATTAAAGTAGTTTTGTAACCATTTCACTCTTTTACTTGAGCAAAACCTTGAGTTGATACCTCAACTTCTACAGAAACCCTCTTAAACCTTATCTATACTTCTACTTGAGCAGAGGTGGGTAGTAACGCGTTACATTTACTCAAGTAATATTAAATGCACCGTACTTTTTACTTTTACTTGAGTATTTGAAGAAGGATTGCTACTTCTACTCGGTTACAATGATCGACATACCGTTTACTACCGTATTTTCACGACCATAAGGCGCACTTAAAAGTCTTAAATTTTCTCCAAAATGGACGGGGCGCCTTATAATGGGGCGCGCCTTATGTGTGCGCCGAGTTCCAAAATCTGTAAATGTGTGACTTTGATGAGCGTTCCGCTTGACTGACTGGGAGCATTTCCTGCCGACACGCTGCTTATATAGAGAAAAGGCGGACGTGACTGAGGACATCATGCGGACGTTAAAGGGGGAAGAGTGCGTGTGAAAGAGGACGCTAAAGGCACGCCCCCAGTAGGTATATAGTGCTGGTATGTGCAAACAACATCAGTTTGGCTAAGGACCCCCGAAAATGGCACCTACGGAGAGACACGCTTACGAAGCACAGTTTAAACTGCAAGCTATCAGTTACGTGGAGGAACATGGGAATCGAGCAGCCGATGGATTTGTGGATGACGATTGATCAAAAAATAACGTGAGTACATTGTTAAATACTTCAATAAAGTACAACCAAACTCAGTTTTGCTTCCGCTGCCTTTTTAAAAACATACACTAGCATGCATGCTAGCGTATGTATTAGCGTGCATGCATGCTACCGTATGTTTTACCATGCCTGCGCCCAACAATACAGTGTGCCTTATGTATGTATTAAATGCAGAAATAGACCCCGTAACTGAAACTGCGCCTTTTAATACGGTGCGCCTTATGGTCGCGAAAATACGGTAGTTTCATTTACCCATTCTTGCATGTTCGCCTCTATTTTTAGACTCCATCTTCGACTGCCAGCCACGGAAGTGCGTTTACTTTACAGACTCCAAAAAACAACAGCTTTGTCATGCACCTCTTAAATTTCCGCCCACTTCTAACTTGTGAAAACACCTTGCGGTAAGTTTCAGATGTTTCTATTGTTGTGGATATGGCAACATTAGCCCTATCCTATGGTGTCGCACATGCATACACAATCATGAAGTCTGGTCAGGAAACAGCTTCTTGATGAAGTCATTTAAGTCAATAAACCGAATAATGTTTCTGTAGGGCACAATGCATGTGTTGTTGGTTTTTGGCCAGTTAAAAATTTTAATGGTGGCAGGTGTGTGTCGACGCCCATATATTATTATTTGTTTATTTTATTGGATGTTCATGCTCTGATTAGTTATTCACAAGTTAATCTTTACTTGAGTAGTTTTTTAATTCAGTACTTCCTGACTCTTACTCAAGTAAATATTTGGATGACTACTTTTTACTTTTACTTGAGCCATAGTATTCTCAAGTTACAGTACTTTTACTTGAGTACAATATTTGGCTGTCCTACCCACCTCTGGACTTGAGTAATGAATGCAAATACTTTTGATACCTCTATGCAAGGTGCTCAGGAGGACAACCGCCTTTCTCTTCTTCTGCACATAGCACACCATGATCATGTTGCTATTAAATCCAATTTCTGATTTGGGTGACTTCGTGGTTGGGCCATGTCGAGTTTTTCTTCCAAAGAGTCCAACAATGGTTGCTTTCTTCTCTGGGAGCTTCTCACCCAGAGGGATGCAGTACATGATGGAGGACTTGTTCATTGTGACGTTGCTTGGTATAAGAGGGACAAAACGATTGTATGTTTCCTCAACATATTATTCTCTAAATTATAACACCAAAATCTGATGTTTCAATGCAAGTTAACTGATAAATGCCGTGAATATTTAAATTTGAAATTAATTTATTGCAAAGAAGTAACAAATAAAATCTCCGCCAAGTCACTTGGGACCCACGTTGCGCTTCAAAGGGTTAAAAAGCAAATGCCAATTAACCCATATGGAATTACTGAATCCCAGCAGAACACAGGAAATGTGAGCCCATGTGGCTTTGTCCATCTCCAACCCTCATCTCTGTTGCCATGGCAGTGAAGTGTGATTACAACTCAGGCTAACCAACATGGCTGATGATATTGACTTCCTGTCTGGTTCATGCAAACAGTATGTGACAGATTTAATTTGTTTGTCAGCCCACCTTAATTTCAACAGAAGGCTAGAGGTGTGAGAGAGGCACAGACCCAGCAAGGTGAAGAGTGAGGGGATGTGGGTTCTGATTGGCTTGCTTGCAATTAAGTTTAATGGCCTCTGTCAGTTTCAGGTTAGTGTCAGCTTTATATGTGCAACGTGGTTTTGCACATATGACCTGGTACGGTTAAACATATCGTGAATGAGTGTGTTGTCGTGACTCAGCTTCTCAATTTTTTTTTGCAAAATTAATGCCAAAATTAGTACAGTATGTGGTCTTTTACAGTACAATGAATGCCTATAAAAATCCAACAAAATCATGAGGGATTGGCACAATAAAATGAATGTGAGTCAAGAATGAGGTTTTAGTGGAAGGAGAGAATAGAGGGATACATGAAAAGACACCATAAGTAAAACTGAGATGACACGATGGTGTGAGTAAGAAAATCAGAGGGGACAAACACGTGAGGAAAAGTGCATCGGACATACAAAAGAGGAATAATAATGGAGCGGCTAAAGAGAGGTATGAGGATGGTAATTTGAAGAGATGGAGCTTGTACTGGACGGACATTCTCTTCTTGTCTTTGTCTATGAGACAATTGTGATGGCAGCAAAGACAGAGTGTGACAGTGAATACAGAAGGCTGTATTATTGTTTAAATCATTGATCTCTCCCTCTCTATCAATCTGAAGTTCTATCTTCACTGCTGTTTTTCTATTTCTAATCTTGGCCTCTTTCTTTGTGACCTAAGATGATCGGCAGGGTCCTCGGGGGTGCATGGGAGTTCGCCCAACCAGTCTACATGTGTTTTGTGGACTTGGAGAAGGCGTTCGACCGTGTCCCTCGGGGCCTCCTGTGGGGGTGCTTCGGGAGTATAGGGTTGTTCGGTCCCTGTACGACCGGAATCATATCCGGCATAAAGTCCGACTCGTTTCCGGTGAGGGTTGGACTCCGCCAAGGCTGCCTTTTGTCACCGATTCTGTTCATAACTTTTATGGACAGAATTTCTAGGCGCAGCCGAGGCGTAGAGGGGGTCCGGTTTGGTGGCCTCTCAGTATTGCATATCTGCTTTTTGCAGATGATGTGGTTCTGTTGGCTTCATCAGGCCGTGATCTCCAACTCTCACTGTAGCAGTTCGCAGCCGAGTTTGAAGCGGCTGGGAGGAGAATCAGCACCTCCAAATCTGAGACCATGGAAAAGGGTGGCGTCGGGGATGAGATCCTGACCCAAGGGGAGGAGTTCAAGTATCTTGGGGTCTTGTTCGCAAGTGATGGAAGAATGGAACGGGAGATCGACAGGTGGATCGGTGCAGCGTCCGCAGAGATGTGGACTTTGTATCGGTCTGTTGTGGTAAAGAAGGAGCTAAGCCGAAAGGCGAGGCTCTCGATTTACCGGTCAATCTATGTTCCTACCCTCAACTATGGTCACGAGCTGTGGGTCGTGACCGGAAGAACAAGATCCTGGATACAAGTGGTCAAAATGAGTTTCCTCCGCAGGGTGTCCAGTCTCTCCCTTAGAGATAGGGTGAGAAGCTTGGTCATCCGGGAGGATCTCAGAGTAAAGCCGCTGCTCCTCCACATCGAGAGGAGCCAGATGAGGTGGCTGGAGCATCTGTTTAGCATGCCTCCTGGACGCCTCCCTGGTGAGGTGTTCCGGGCATGTCCCACCGGTAGGAGAACCCGGGGACGACCCAGGACACGCTGGAGAGACTACGTCCTTCGGCTGCCCTGGGAATGCCTCGGGATCCCCCCGGAGGAGCTGGATGAAGTGGGTGGGGTGAGGGAAGTCTGGGCGTCCCTGCTAAAGCTACTGCCCCCGCAATCCGACCTCGGATAAGCGGTAGAAAATGGATAGATGGATGGATAGAGGGATGGATGAAAGGCAGCTGGTGGATACACAGGTTAATTGGACCTTAGGGCATATATTGTAGTGGAAGAGCATTTCATTCTTCTGCCTGTCACAATATGTTGAACAAAAACATCAAGACACATAATAATTTTAACACTTACGTGAAAAGCTGAGGATCTTTCATGGCACACTAGTGCGGAAACGTTAGTGATTCGGAATCACTGTAACAGCACTTTAAGATTGAACTTTAACTTATTGTACCTTGTATAATGACAATTTGATTCAGAATTTGAACTTTTATACATTTTGCTCAGACAAAAAGCAACAGGTATGTTCCCAAGCTGTAAAGTGGTACAGAGTCAATACTCAGAAGGTACTTACCCAGTGACAAACCATTGCGTCCTGAAAGACATAGTATAGTATGCAATCTAGAATGTTAACACCCTTAAAGGCCATACAATTGGATTTCAACCAAAATCTCACCCCAAAAAATTTTTAAATTAAAAATGGCCACTGTCGTCACTCAGGAATTTTAGTGGTTCAATCATCCAGCTGCAGGTTTTGTTATATCCTGTAAGACTTCAAGTTAGTGAGGATCTACCAGATTTAAGTTCAGAACTGTCGCAGTGACATCATGGGATGATGAACACCATGGAATCGGAATTGGTGTGACGTGGTAAAGCAATACACACGTCTCTGTAAGTCCACTATCAGCCCCTCTGCCTCTGTTCATATCCTCCAATCTCAAAGCCAGTCTGCTGTTCTTAGTCTGTCTAACAAATGCCTTTAGTTCAGATTGAGTTGAACTGTATTCACCACACACTTTTACACTGGTTGGTTTAGAGAGTGGTATTCGTAATATGGTTGTCACCAAACTTGAGGCTTACTGAAGTGCTGCTGATGCAAGGTTGCCATGCATGACAGTGACAGAGACTTTCTTCCATCTTAAATGGAAAATTGACTTTTTAAGTCCTTTTATCCAAAGAGTTATTTATGCTGTCGATCTAAGTCATCAAGTCTGAAATTAAACAACCAAGTAAATCTTGTGTTATCCGTCTATTTCTAAAAATATGTCTGTGAGCGAGACATTCTGCACTTGTGGGACATAGTTACACCGTAAAGACACATAATAACTACACCGAGTCTCCCCGCCAATGAATTGGAAGCTTGGCAGGCCATAGATCCTGAGCCACTTTCAAGCAACGGCCGGAGTGGTTAAATTATAAATAAGATGGTTAAGTTAGCCAATGGTGGCTTTGTGCAAATACTATTTATTTGCAGTCTGAATGCGGAGGTGTAAAACACTACCTCAAAGCCAAAAGGTAAGCAGAGCTGCAGTGAGTTTTATTGGCTGTACAGATTAGATTTAGCTTCTGATAAAATGTGCATAATTGATTTCTCTGCGAGGTTGTTGACACGGTGGGAGTGGGTGGTATTTGTATTTGGCCATTTGCCTGCTGCTACATACATGGTTCTACTCAGTAATTTATGTGTGCAATGGATAATAAAATGGTATGCATGGTTGTTTTTAAATCAGTACTTCTGTCACAAGTTAAACGAAAAAAAACAATGTATTTGTTTAAAATAATGTATAGTTGTTTTGCCCTTCTGTTGTCTTTCTGAATTGCTGATACACTACTCAAATTCCTTTTTGAATTACAACCCCAATTCCAATGAAGTCTGGAGGTTGTGTTAAACATAAATAAAAACAGAATACAATGATTTGCAAATCATGTTCAACCTATATTGAAAGTTTGAGTAATGCTCATCAAACACCTGTTTGGAACATCCCATGGGTGAATAGGCTAATTGGTAACAGGTGGGTGCAATGATTGGGTAGAAAAGGAGCTTCCCTGAATTGCTCAGTCATTCACAAGCAAAGATGGGGCGAGGTTCACCTCTTTGTGAGCAAGTGCTTGAGAAAATAGTGGAACAGTTTAAGGACAATGTTCCTCAACGTACAATTGCAGGGAGTTTAGGGATTTCATCATCTACGGTCCATAATATCATCAAAAGTTTCCGAGAATCTGGAGAAATCATTGCATGTAAGTGGCAAGGCCGAAAACCAACATTGAATTCCCGTGACGTTAGATCCCTCAGGCGGCACTGCATCAAAAACCGACATCAATGTGTAAAGGATATCACCACATGGGCTCAGGAACACTTTAGAAAACCAATGTCAGTAAATACAGTTCGGCGGTACATCCGTAAGTGCAAATTAAAACTCTACAATGCAAAGCAAAAGACATTTATCAACAACAGCGAGAAAAGCCGCCGGCTTCTCTGGGCCCGAGCTCATCTAAGCTGGACTGATGCAAAATATAAATGTTTTTTTGTGGTCCGACGAGTCCACATTTCAAATTGTTTTTGGAAATTGTGGACATCGTATCCTCCGGACCAAAGAGGAAAAGAACCATCTGGACTGTTATGGACGCAAAGTTCAAAAGCCAGCATCTGTGATGGTAAGGGCTGTGTTAGTGCCAATGGCATGGGTAACTTACACATCTGTGAAGGCAACATTAATGCTGAAAGGTACATACAGGTTTTGGAGAAACATATGCTGCCATCCAAGCAACGTCTTTTTCATGGACGCCCCTGCTTATTTCAGCAAGACAATGCCAAACCACATTCTGCACGTGTTACAACAGGTTGGCTTCGTAGTAAAAGAGTACGTGTACTAGCTGTACTGCCTGCCTGCAGTCCAGACCTGCCTCCCATTGAAAATGTGAGGCGCATTATGAAGCGTAAAATACGACAACAGAGACCCCAGACTGTTGAACAGCTGAAGCTGTACATCAAGCAAGAATGGGAAAGAATTCCACCTACAAAGCTTCAACATTTAGTGTCCTCAGTTCCCAAACGTTTATTGAAAGTTGTTAAAAGAAAAGCTGATGTAACACAGTGGTAAACATGAGCCTGTCCCAGCTTTTTTGGAACGTGTTGCAGCCATAAAATTCTAAGTTCATGATTATTTGTTCAAAACAATTAAGTTTATCAGTTTGAACATTAGCTATCTTGTCTTTGTAGTGTATTCAATTAAATATAGGTTGAACATGATTTGCAAATCCTTGCATTCTGTTTTTAGTTATGTCTAACACAACGTTCCCAACTTCATTGGAATTGGGGTTGTAACTTAAGTGTTTGCGATCTATCACTTTTTAGCAGACTGTTACAACTGTGGTCTTGTTTTGTTGTGGCAGCAATGCTTGTCTTGGCAGGAAAATGGCCAGCGCTGAGGTCGAGTGACAGCCCAATGAGCAGACACACTCTCCTCAAGGCTTAGCAGGCAGTCGGGGGGAGGGAGGGTGAGTGTGTGTCTGTTTGCGAGTGTGTGTTTGAGATGGTGTGATGCAGGCGAGGGTGACAGTGACGTGACACTGGTGAAATAATTATGAGTCCAAAACAGGGCTGACAGGGAGCAGCCCGTGCCCTTCAACTATCTGTCAAGTGTCATTAACACAGAGTGCTGATACACCACTGGAGGGGGGAGGGGAAAAGACTACACAGGGGACACTGCATGCCAAAATCATCTATCGTGACTCATTCCAAGTCAAGTTATTTAACATCAAATATAATCTTAAAGATCCCTATTTCAAGAGACTTGGTTGACCTGACAGAGCTTATTTTCATTTTATTCTTGTTCAAATTATGAAGAAATCCCAGTAGACGATTGGTGACTTAGGAAACATGAAGACAGTTTGACACAATATATCATATAGGGATATATAGGGTATAGGGAAATGAACAGAGAACCGAACGACAGGAACAGGAATATATGCCCTCTTCAAAATAAGAGGACCCAGAAATAAATCTCACATGATGCCCTGTGAGACTTATAAATAGGAAATCTGAGAGAGAGGGTTAAATATATATTAAACAAGAAACATGTAAGATGTTGATTTATGGGTAGGACAATGCAAAAGTTGATCGAAATAGCCAACAACAGACTTACAGACGAAAACACAAGCAAAAAGTGATTTTTATGATGTAAAGGGAGGGGGAAATCCCTGGAAGACACTTGGACAGGTTTTATTTGGTTGAGGCGTTGGGCTGAGCCACTACACATATTTCTGTTTTATGAACAGATTCAACAACTAAGGCAGAAGCTAGCTCACAGAATCATTTCACCTTGTTTTAATGGATGACTGAAAGATAAACACTAGCGTCCCTTCTCCACTCCACACTTGTTGTTGCTCTCTGACACATTTCCACTGACAAAAGTGGGTACTAAAAGGTATAATGTGATACTTCGTCAGGTAACGATCAAGGTTCCAAGAATGCCTAACCAATTGGACACAATTCTTCCCATTCTGGTAGAGAAATAAAAACACCATAATGTTCAAAGGACTAAATAGAAACTGATTAAAGGATTTTTCTGATATGTAATAAATTAACTGATGAAAATCAGTCATTTGTATTCCAACAAAATTATTTGAAAAACTAAGTAATGAAACTGGCCTGGAATAAAATAATAATACCCTAAACCACAAAGACTGAATCAAGGCAACTAGGTTATTCTTGTTTCACATCTTCAGTTCTAAATTATGGTATTTATAAATATTTACATATGTACTATAAATAGAGGGATCCACACTGCAAATTTAGATCTGAAAAAGCATTATGGATTAAAGGTGAAACATGTTCAACAAACAAGACCAGTCCAGTTGCCATGATTGAACCTTTGCAAATTACCATGACCTGGTTGACCGAGAATCTACACAGACAATGGTATCCTTAACTTAAGATTTTGTTGTACAACCTTGTAAGGAAACTGCAGTCAAAATATTTCTGTAACTCTCAATAAAATATCATTTTGTCTCACTCATCGTTAGAAAAATACTCTAGCTCTCTCATGATTGACGTATTTTCCTGGCTGCAACTTTCAGCTCCTTCCAAAGATGTTGAATAGAATTTAGAACAGGGCTCTTCAGAATAGTCAAATGTTTTTTTTGTTTTTGTTTTTTAGCCATTTTTGGGTTTTGTTATGTGTGTGTTAGGGTTAGGGTCTTTATCTTATGTAGGAACCATGACCTGCATCCGAGACCTAGCTTTCTTACACTGGGCAGCACATTTTGCTCCAAAATGCCTTGATAGTCTTGAGATTTCATTGTACCCTGGGAATATTTGTAGATTGTTCCAGAATTCGTGTGGCGTTAAAAATAGTCATCATTGTAAAATTAATTGTGTTAGGCACTTGACTCTTGACACTGAACATGTGATGGTTGTTACTTTCAAAACCATGTGAGACGATTTAATCGCACTGTCATTTCATACAGTATCTCTTTCAATCCCTCACACACATGCTAATTGTCCTCTCTCATTTACATCCTAATGATTTCACTCTACCTCTTTAGTCCTTGTCCAATCCCTCCATTAAATTGTCTGCCACTCACTCTCTTTGTGTCCATGGTTGCTGACTTCTCTGGCCCAGTGTCTGATGTGGGTTATTTATGGAGGTTATTATTTAGCACCAAGAACTGGAATGCTTTCACTGAGCTGGGAAAATAATAATCATAAAAAAAAAAAATCATGTCCAGTTTTTAAAGAAAATAGTGGACCGGGTGAGGAATATGCCAAAGTTGTGCTATTATTTCTGCTTTGTGGTAGGAATACATTGCACAAATCTTCATAAAACTATGTGAGAGAATCAGGGGCGCACATAAAATTTTTAGTGTGGTTCTCAAAGGAGCACCAGCGGTTGTTTGCTTGGTGCTATTTGTTTTCCAACCCACCGACCTCACTCGATGAACTTGAAGTAGGTATGTGTGTACAATTTGTGTATATGAGACTCGCATTATCAGACAAATCTTTTAAAGATGATCAAGTAATACATAATTGTCCTGTGATAACTATTGAGAACGTGAAAATGCATAAATTTCTTGCAAACATCTTTTTACTAAGCCAATAGGGGTCAGTATTTTAGGTGTGACTCGGTTGCATCCAAGATTCAAACTTTCTTAATCTTAATCGTATTTGCACAAGGTTGGTATCGTTGGAAAGCATGCTAAACAGAAACTGGCAAAATATAATAATGATGTCAATTATTTTGAAGTAATTAATTCCAAAATTGAATTAGAAAATTTGGCACTTCCAGGATGACCAGGCTGTATGGATGTGGAGGGGAGATAGTCTGGTGCTGTACAATCTTCATTAATATGGCAAGATGCTGTACAATGTTCATTTAAAGTCAATTTAAAGAGAAAATTCTATTTAAAAAGAAAAGGTGCCGGAGGGTACAAGCCTTTGGTGGTTCTGCCTCAGGACCTTGGCCGGTCCCCAATCTTTTTTGCACCACGACTTGTTTCACGTACAGACGTCTTTGGAGCCCCTCTGCACACATGAGCTATTGTCACAATCCCACGAGTGGCGCTGTTTGTGGGGGAGTTCCTGATGTGGTACAGTACACCCTCGCGGCTGAGCTCAACAACTGAACTATCCATCCATCCATTTTCTGAGCCGCTTCTCCTCACTAGGGTCGCGGGCGTGCTGGAGCCTATCCCAGCTGTCATCGGGCAGGAGGCTGGGTACACCCTGAACTGGTTGCCACCGTGTCACCACAACTGAACTAGTATATCTTATATACTAGTGTGTGTGTGTGTGTGTGTGTGTGTGTGTGTGTGTGTGTGTATATATATATATATATATATATATATATATATATATGAGAGCACTCTGGAGAAGGTTTTTGTCCAGGATATCCCTGTACTCGGCCACATTCATCTTTCCTTCGATTGCAACCAGTCGTCCCGTCCCTGCAGTTGAAAAACACCCCCACTGCATGATGCTGCCACCACCATGCTTCACTGTTGGGACCGCATTGGACAGGTGATGAGTGAGCAGTGCCTGGTTTTCTCCACACATACCAGTAGAAAAAAGTTCTATCTTTGTCTCATCAGACCAGAGAATCTTATTTCCCACCATCTTGGAGTCCTTTTTTAGCAAACTCCATGCAGGCTTGCACTGAGGAGAAGCTTCCGTCGGGCCACTCTGCCATAAAACCCTGACTGGTGGAGGCGTGCAGTGATGGTTGACTTTCTAAAACTTTCTCCCATCTCCCGACTGCATCTCTGGAGCTCAGCGACAGTGATCTTTGGGTTCTTCTTTATCTCTCTCACCAAGCCTCTTCTCCCCCGATTGCTCAATTTGGCCGGATGGCCAGTTCTAGGAAGGGTTCTGATCATCCCAAACGTCTTCCATTTCAAGATTATGGAGGCCACTGTGCTCTTAGGAACCTTATGTGCAGCAGAATTTTTTTTTTGTAACCTTGGCCAGATCTGTACCTTGCCACAATTCTGTCTCTGAGCTCTTCAGGCAGTTCCTCTGACCTGATTTGCTCTGACATGCACTGTAAGATGTAAGGTCTTATATAGACAGGGGTGGGGCTTTCCTAATCAAGTCCAATCAGTATAATCATAGCTGGACTCCAGTGGAGGTGTAGAACCATCTCAAGGATGGCTCAGAAGAGGCGGCACGTGAATGACTGGTTAGAGCGTCTGCCTCACTGTTTTGAGGACCGGGGTTCAATCTCTGGCCCCGGCTGTGTGGAGTTTGCATGTTCTTCCCATGCCTGCGTGGGTTTTCTCCGGGCACTCCGGTTTCCTTCCAAATCCCAAAAACATGCATGGTAGGTTAATTAAAGACTAAATTGCGAATGTGAGTGCAAATGGTTGTTTGTTTTTCTATGTGCCCTGCAATTGGCTGGCAACCAGTTCAGGGTGTACCCCGCCTCCTGCCCGAAGATAGCTGGGATCGGCTCCAGCACTCCCGCAACCCTTGTGAGGAGAAGCTGCTCAGAAAATGGATGGATGGATGGATGGATGGATGGATGATCAGAAGAAATGGACAGGACCTGAGTTAAATATATGCATGTCACAGCAAAGGGTCTGAATAATTCTGGCTGTGTGATATTTCAGTTTTTCTGTTTTAAAAAATCTCCAAAAATTTCAACAATGCTGTTTTTTTTTCTGTCAATATGGGGTGCTATGTGCACATTTATGAGGAAAAGAACAAACTTAAATTATTTTAGGAAATGGCTGCAATATTACAAAAAGTGAAAAATTTAAGGGGGTCTGAATACTTTCCGTACCACTGTACAAATTTTTTTCCTCACACACACACACACACACACACACACACACATATATATATATATATATATATATATCCATCCATTTTCTGAGCCGCTTCTCCTCAGTAGGGTCGCGGGCGTGCTGGAGCCTATCCCAGCTGTCATCGGGCAGGAGGCGGGGTACACCCTGAACTGGTTGCCAGCCAATCGCAGTATATATATATATATATATATATATATATATATATATATATATATATATATATATATGTATATATATATATATGTATATATGTATATATATATATATATATATATATATATATATATATATATATATATATGTGTGTGTGTGTGTGTGTGTGTGTAAATGTATTAAAAGCAACAAAAAAAAGAAATAAATGACCATCTACATGCTTTTTAATATTCACATCCGTTGCTTAGTACTTTGATGATACACATTTGGCAACAATTAAAGCCACAAGTCTTTTTTTAATATGCTGCCACAAACTTGGCACCTATTTCTTTGAGCAGTTTCGCCCTTTGCTGTTTAAAGAACCGCTCAAGCTCCACCGGGTTGGATGAGGAACATGTTTGCACAGCCATTTTCAGATCTCTCCGGAGCAGTGACGTGCAATGAGGTTCATGGCCGGAATGGCACTCGTCATTAGAGTCCGATTACACATTTATGCTCCAAACAAAGTGGCCTACTTCTCATTAAATTAGCAGCCAGACATTAAAAATTGGTAAACTAAAGTTTTCTGACCTGATGTTTGGAGTGGATCTTTAATCACCGGCATTGGGTTTACTCATTTCGATCCATTTCTGATTGGTAGTCCAATCGTGAGAATTCTTCTGAATTCTTTTTTATGGGTAGACATAAAATCTCACATGTTTGGCGTTCATTTGGAGCAAAATATCTGAATGCACAGACTGCAGCTGCCACTCCATTTTCAAACTGAGCCAAGTTAGTTTTGTCTTTCTGAATCAAGTCTGCACGTGCAGTAAGAAGATGGAATTGGGGGAGTGGGGAGCAGTCGAAATGATCACAATAGTGTGAGCATTTTAATGAGTTTTCAGGTACGTAGTTTCAGAGTAATATTATAATAATAATTGCTTAAAATCGACCAAAAAATGTATTCATCAGTTTTGTATGAGACGTCTTGGGGCCCCCGAGCAATCGGGTATATGCGCTACCAAGGTCTGCATTGAGCAAACAGGTCAAAGCACTTCCCCCCGGGTTGGGTGAATGGTGATGTGGACCGTGACAAAACCCCGAAGGAACTTTAAATTTGTATTTGTCTTTTTTTTTCAGCACAGATGTCACCACAGAGCCACCAAAAACGACAATATTTGACGCTTAGGCTTCGTTCGTGTTTACATACAGTATATCATATCTTATTGGTATGAATAATTAATATACATATTAAGACACCAGCCATAAAGAAAACACAATTTTAGCACGTTCGGCTTCAAACAATATGCCACCAAACCGTAGTCATAGTCCTTAGCGCAGCATACACAAGAAGTCCGCTAACATGCTTTCCAGGTTTGGTCACGTGACGTTCAAGATAGAGTAGTATACCGTCGCTGATTGCCTTTGTTTGCCTTATGGTAACTCCACCTTTGTGAGGCAGCCTCACCTCTCACTTTATCTGTCGTTATATGTGATCAGCAAAACTCAAAAACTGCACATGGCTACACTTACTTCCCGTTTACCTGTCTACCTGTCTACATAATCTTTCTGAGATATTAATTCAAACTGAAAATATTTGTTGACACTTAAATGGGGACTATATTAACTTACCTCCTATGGGTGTTTTGAACATTTGTTGTACACTTTGTTATACACATTGTTGAATAGATAGAGAGATGAGTAAGAAAAGATGGAGTATACTTGTGTGTTCTCCCTCTCACTGGAGAGGTAAGAAGCAACAAATGTACAAAGGCAATAAATTAATGGTGTGGATAATTAACCAGGACTGCAGCTTGAAATGCATGAAAGAGCACCAGACAGCATGAAGCAACACACCAATAAAGTCTGAGCATGTATGTGCGTGTCAGTTAATTGTGGGGGTCGGGGGGTAAGGAAATCCTCTTGTAATTGCTAAACACATGTGGAAGCATTCCCAAAAGATTAGAGGAGATTTAGAAAGCAAATAAATAAAGTAATAAATTAAAGATGAACAAATTTCAGTTGTGATGAAACGTATTGGGGGGGAAAAAAAGAGCACACGCAATTATTGCAGCACGAATAGAAGATAACAAGGGGACCAGCTTCTACAGTCATGTTCAAAATAATTTCAACTGACCTTGTATTCCTCCATCTTCCTGATTGCAGATTCTCTCTCTCGCTCCTTTAAACTTTTTTCTTTTCATCTCTCTTCATTTCCCAGGGCAGACTCCCACATAAACCTGTTCTCAAAACATCATGGTCTGCCTTTTCTGATGTACACTCACTTGATTACGTATAATTAAAGACAAATGCTGACTTTTGATTTTCACTGTAAAATATTCGTACAATATTTGTATTATTTTAGCTGTATGTGCCGTTCAGCAACGGTGCCTCATACTGAGAGGTATTTCTAATATTAACTTTAAGCTTCAGTTTGGCTGAGAAAAGAACTCCAGCATTAGGGAAATGGGAGTTTGTTAGATTTTACCCGCCTATAGTATACCAGTTGAAATACAACAATTTGATTAGAGAGTGGACTAATTTAAGAAATTTCACTGTGCATTGCACATTTTGGAATTACAGTGCAACAATTTAATGCAGACCTACATTTCCTGGGATCAAAAGCACAAACTGGCATATTTTTAAATTGAACAAATAATTATTAGTACTTGAATGAAACCCCTTTGCATTCAATGACTGCCTGAAGTCTAGGTATAGTTTTATTCCAAATCCATCGAAGTGGCATATCAAGACAACATCATATTGCTGGCATGGGACGGAATCCTCGCATTTCTAAAACCATCACTTTTGAGGAAAACGAAAAAAAAGAAAGAAAAAAAAGAGCCATTTTTGTTGGCCATTAACACTGCATCATCATACTGAGCAAGCCATTTTCAACATTTTAGTGGTCAATAAAATCTGTAAAAATGACAGTCCAATGTGGGAACTGACCAGTAGTATCAATATTTTCACATGACAGTGACGATCAATGCAATATGATTGTCCCAGTGCCTCGGAATCTAAATATAGACACTGACCTTTAGGCTTGAATCTTAGCCCCAAAAAATTTCAAACATTTCAATAAGAATGAGCATGTATAAACTCAACGGTCAGCTGTTTTTGGTGAGACACTTTTGCCATCAAGTGCATTTAAACAAGGCGCATAAATTGACATGGATCTTGTCTTAAACCATTTGCACGGGATGTTTTAAAATTTAAAAAAAGCATAAATACAGAGCTTGAAGTTGTAGTTGCATAAAACATTGTCATTCCTATCCAAACATTGCAAAACGCCTTGCTTAAACGAAGTTCATAGTGTACACACGGGTAAGTACATCACACCCATTCATCAATCGCAGAGCTCTGTTTTTGTGTGTCACTCAACATAATGACCTTTATAACGCTTCTCCAGGAAATTTACATTGACAGTGACCAGCACATGGCGATACATTACTCCCATCGCTCATATTCTCAACCCAAATATATGGCAAGTATTACAAACACATTTTTGGATAATGACATGGGCAAGGTATGTAAAAGACGTCTTAAATTTTTTTTGCTGGTCTGTGTGAATTGAGTTTCAAAACTCAAAAACAAATGGCTGTTTTACTTCACATATTCTCACCCACAGTCAGCTGGGATAGGCTCCACCATACCCATGACCTGAGTGAGGATAAGCGGCATGGAAAAATAGGATGGATGCAAGGATACTTAAGCATTCTCATTTAAACATGCTCACTTTAGCTTGACTATACTACAATTGTCCCAATTTGTAGCATTTTTGTGTCAGTGTATTTCTCCAGCCACTTCACATATTAAAACCTTACTTTCATTTTTAACTTCAGGAATTGTTGTTCAGTTTCCTGTGCGATTCCTGTGTTTCCTTTGGTTTTCCCCATGATTTCCCCATGTCTGTTCACTCATTAATTATGTCTCTGTCCTCCTGCATTTGAACTCATGTCCCCATCTAGCTGTTCTGTCTGTCCACTCATGTTTTGTCCAGGTGAGCTTTGTTGTCTCTTACTGTAGTCAGTTCCCTTGTTTCAGTTTAGTCTTTGCTGGTGTGATGGTGACTCTACTCCCTGTGCTCTCATGATCTTGTCCACCTAGTCTCCATGGTGGTTCCTAGTGGTTTTATTTATTTTTTATTTTTTTGGGTGTATTTTGGGGGAATTAAATTATTATTATTTTTTAATACTGGTTTACTAATGTCCTTCTGTTTTGTGAGGTTTTGAGATATTTGCTCACCGGTCTTGCCTGCCTGCTTGGGTCCAGTTGCCTTCGCCTCTGTATCCACCTCACCTCAACAATTGTGGTTTTAATTACCTCATAATAATAATAATAAATTAACCATAAATATCAAGCACAAAATTGTGGCTCGTGAAAATGCTGACTGGCAAGTAACTCTGGGAAACCACTAGCCACAGTGGCTGGTGAGCAAAAAAGATGATGTCACGCCCTGATAATAATACATTTAATTTAAGAGTAATAGCTAAATCTCGTCTCACCTTTGATTTCACTGACGGATTGTAACAGAGAAAATGTTCCCTTGTGGTTCATAGAGAGCGAAAAAATACAGCCAGAAAGTTGCCATCAGCAGCAACCTGCAAAAAACAAAAGGAAATGGCTGTGAAAGTGTAGGTAGCTTAAAGAAATGTAATGTGCATGCATTACAGCAGGCCACAAATAGATCTTAAAAACGTCAGACAGACCTCAATGAATTGGCCCATCACACCAGTTCGCAGAGATGGATTCACTGCCGAATCAAAGTGTCCAGCAACGATTGAAAAGGTCACTTATGTCTGTGCAACACCACTCCACATCCTGTGCACTTCAGCCTCTAATCTGAATAGTGTGTGTGCTGTGTGTAATCTGAATAGCAATAAGGCTGCCTGACAGATTGATGCATAACATCAAGAAGCATGCAGAGCAGGCAGGCGATTTCAGTGTCAACTTCCTTTTATTTTCCAACCAGCTGTGTTCCGTCCAGCCACCTCAGATGTCGTAGATCTGATGCAAGGCTTTGAAGCCGGAGGAATAACTTTAATCAAAGTTTGATACTTCATCTCAGCGTAAAAAGGTGATTCAATTTGGAGTTTGATTTTGTTTCAGTGTTAAGAACATTTCACATTGTATTTCTTTCCTATAACTCAGTGTTGTCATTATTAATGATCGATTAATTTAATTTAATGTTAAAACAGCCCTGCGATTGGCTGGCGACCAGTTCAGGGCGTTCCCTGCCTCTTGCCCGAAAAATGCTGGGATAGGCTCCAGCACGCCCGCGACCCTGGTGAGGATAAGCAGTACAGAAAATGGATGGATGGATGGAAATGCTAAAACAAAAGATGCTCTATAACCCTTTAGGAAAGGCGTCGGTCTTAGCCACATATGGACAGAGTGGATACAAAACTGGGTCAAACAGAAGTAATTGTCAGAGGGGCCTTTTCTGGACACTCGTATGACAAAAGCAAGGTTTTTTATGAAATGAAATTGACACTTTTATACTAAGTCCATGTTAGAGAGTAACTCTATGGAGGTCTAAATCGGCAAAATATGGGACCTTTAATAGAATGTGTCGATGGATGGTAACTGAACTGGAACTACATTGCATCGATATTATATATAGATTGGCCTCAAATCACCATCGTACTAACTTTAAATGCTCATGTCTCTTTCATACTGCTAGTGCCGACATTTTGAGTTAGAAGCCCGAGTAGGATGATCTGTGAATAATGTGGGTCAATTATAGATTGTACACCATCATGGGGTATTCAGTACAAAACTGTGATCATAACTAAGAGAATGGAGAGAAATCAATCACAGCATTTCATTACATGCCACTATGTCCATAGAATGAATAGTGATGGTTCCGAGTCCAGTTCTAGCTCCATCCAAAGACACTGGCGACAAGTACCTACAAGGGAACTGCTAAAGTGGAATGCCCCTGAGGACAATTTGGAATGTTACCCAAATTTACAGAAAAAACAGGCCTCTAAAGTTGCAGGAAAATCCAGTGGTTGAGCCACCATTGTGCACGAGGTCACGATCAAATTCAGAATGTTTCATCAGACTTCAAGCAGCTTTTACACTTGTTTAGCAGTTAATAATGTTAAAAGAAAATATTTCCTGGACAAAAATTAAAGTCGTACTTTTTTTTTTTTTTACAGTGAAAATGTATTTGAAATCCGTACAGGTAGGAGGTTGGCCAGTGTTCTAGAACAGATTGTTTGACCTTACATTTTTATCATCAAAGATTTACTTCGTGCGTCATAATCATCAGAATTCATATAGCGTTAAGTGGAACTACAAACACTTTCCATTCTTTTTGTACAATTGGAATTAAATTAACCGTTACCAGTCTGTAGACCTCGTGCACTGAAGCTGGGGTGCGATTATAATACCACAACTTTGAGGAACAGCACTGAGGACTGAACTGGCCTTAAAAAATCCTCAGCCTCTGTGAGCATTAAAACTAATATTAAAATGTCTGCCTCCATCTGCGGTGTAGTGATTGCTATCTTAACCCCTGTGTGGTGGTGTGCTTGGAGGAGTGGGCACCGCAGTCCATTCTGCTCCCAAACACCAAACAAGCCCGAGAGGAGCCACAATTTAATTCTTTCGGCATGTGATTTCTGGATAATGGGAAGGATGGATAATGTATGCACAGAAGATATTACTATCTGTGCAATAATGCAATGTGTACAGACACGCATGCACACACACACATACACACATTTATTTAATCTCTGTGACTGAATGGTACTGTATGAGAGAGAAGACAACCTAGAGGACTATTATATTTAAATCATTGTGCCCCCGATCTCTCTCTCTCACACACACACTTCTAATCTACTCTGATAGAAATAGCGACATGTCAAAGCAATGAGAGTAACGCTTAAATCAAGTTGGATAGAGACAGGGGGCAGGTATAGATGGTTGAAAGAGGAGAAAGGCAAAAAAGAGGGAATAATAATTTAAAAAAAACTGTATTGTGTAGCACCAGAACAACAATTTCATATTATTTTCTCTCTTTTATACTGGCGTATTCTATAATATACCTGAACTTTAGAAGAAAACAACAAAGCTAAGTGGTATGGTTGAGCAGATTGGACTTCCAGCGTACTACTGAACCAGTCTAGTTGATATGGAACTGGTCAAATTGGGGAGCTTCAGATTGCAGACAGACCATCTCATTGGATGACAAAGTGGTGCAATTTGTAGCTGTGTAATGACAACATCAAGATATTATGGATACAGGAAATGATATGGAAGAGATAGTCTTTAGGTCACAGGGCAATCTAAATGATTTTATTATGATGATATTTCCTAATGGTGAAGAAAAAAAAACACATTTCTTTCCAGATTAAAACGCATATATAAAGTATGTCTTGTCTAAATCCTGATAATTAGGAATGAATATCATTTCAAAATGAATATATTACATTTACAGAATGAACTAATTCTTAACTTATTCGCAGCACACAGCTTCTGACAAAATATTAGCAATGGCTGAGGTAAATGTATAAGTAATCTACTTCTTTGTAACTCATAAAAATATGAAACTATCATTTCTATTCATAGATTATAGTTGGTATAATAAGAAACATATTTACATTATATAAATAACAATCCAATTTGTGAAATTATGTGCAAAGATCATTGCTTAAAGTGAATCTATCAAGCTCAGAAACCTCACCTTTGCCATTCCCTTCATTTAGCCTCCATCTCTGACATTTTACACCTTTTCTCTTTACCTTTTCTTCAGCCTCCTTCTTTGTTCTACATGCTCCTATTTATCACTGCTTGAAGGCTGAAAGAGATATTATTATGGGGTGCCGGGCTGGAGACAGCAGACAGGGGTAGCCACATGGATCGCGTAGCGAGAGAGCGCGCCTAATGACGAGAGGACAGGCTTGGTCAGTGGTCTGTGCTGCCTGCTGGGTGTGATAGATGGAGAGCAGAGAGGAAAGAGCAGGGAGGGAGGACGATAGATAGTCTCTTCTGTGCTTGCACGTTTAATTTTATTGTCTTCAGTGTGTAACTTTGTACCACGTCTACCATGCAAATAGAGTAGTAGCAAGGACTGTCCAGTTTAGACCTGTTCCACAGTTTCACACCACACATTGACAAATAAAAACCTTTCCTGGTTGTACGCTTGTGGAATAATTTTAAGTTGTTTTGACCCCTCAGAAGGTGATTATCTTCTCTTTTCCAAGACAGGTCACTGATGGTGTAGTGGTACACTCGCTTGATTTTGGTGCGGGCAGCGTGGATTCAGTTCCCACTCAGTGACGGTGTGAATGTGAGTGAGAATGGTTGTCCATGTCAAAATGTGCCCTGCAACTGACTGGCGACCTGTTCAGGGTGTAGTCTGGCTTTTGCCCAAAGTCAGCCGGGGTAGCCTTTTCTCCGGGCACTCCGGTTTCCTCCCACATCCCAAAAACATGCATGGTAGGTTGATTGAAGACTCTAAATTGCCCGTAGGTGTGGATGTGTGCGCGAATGGGTGTTTGTTTCTATGTGCCCTACGATTGGCTGGCAACCAGTTCGGGGTGTACTCCGCTTCTCGCCCGAAGATAGCTGGGATAGGCTCCAGCACGCCCGCGACCCTTGTGAGGATAAAGTGGTACAGACAATAGATGGAGTTGTTTTAGTTGTTTCCCCAAACCTCAATGCAATATTGCAAATATGGTAAAACTAGGGAACAGTAGAGAGTGTGGAGTGTTTTATGATCTAGTCTGTGTTTGGCTTCATTAATGAGATTACTTGTATGCCAATATTTCTACCTTGTGGCCGAATTTAATTCATCAAACCCAATTTGATCCGGGGAGCTGGTTTGGAAAAAATATTTTTGACAAGACACAAAAAGCCAAATAAAAATGAAAATGCATGCAGAGTTAACTCTTCACTGAAATTGAAGACATAAGGTATGCTCATATGCTGAAGTTACTACAATAACCAGGGGTGCACATACTGTAAGTGCGTATGGGCACTGAAAATATGAAAGGCAAACTTGATTCAAATGTGTCAGTGTGCATTTTGGCACCAATCATCTTGCTTTTTTTGTTTAGTTTAGTTTTGTTTGTTTGATTTGACCAGAGAGCTAGATGGGGCTTGATTTGTGTTGTCATTCACAGACGACTGTGGACGCTCCGGTTGTGGCTCATGGGCCGTACTTTTCCCAGATGTGCTGTGAGTCTTTAGGTTCATCCATGAGTTCAGTGAGTCGGGGAAAAAATTAGCACCAAACAACTACCTCTTGAGAACTAGACAAAAATTGGTACGTGCACCAGAGACAATAACATAGAGTACTTACTTGACTGCAGTTTCTACCCTTTCATTGTACTTATACATTTATTTCAATATGACTCAGTGCACCTTTTAAATGACAACGTTATGGCTTTCTTGACACGACTGGAAATGTTTCTATTGTGTGTTACAATTTGGCCATTTTTGCTGTTGTTGCTCTGATTACTAAAAAGTTTCAAACAGAATTCTCTCCACATTTTGATTATATGGGAATTTATGCGAGACAATTACATGCTTTTAGCATAATACTGTATTTATGTTGGGCTTCTAATGACAATAATAAGCCACTTCTCATGTGTTTTTGGTGCTGGTAACGAAAGAGCTCGAAAATAGAAATAAATTACAATCATTATCCATGATGAGTCATAATCATAAATACTTGATATCTAACTGTAATTTTGATCTTCTTGGGGAAGCTAGTGGATGGTTTAATTGTGGAGAAAAGCAACATTTATATTCGTTGGTGTTGTGAATAATTGAACCAGGCAAAATGAATTAACTTTGCCATTAATTTAAGTTCACCTTGTACACTTGCATGAAAAAAAAAAAAAAAAAAATTAATTCTCCTTACGCTCGCTCCCTTTCTCTGACACACTCACGCAAACACACACATGCACATGTGCGCACGCGCACACACACACACACACGCGCGCGCACAGACTTGTCTAAAAACAATCTAAGATGAATATAAAGGCTAGATATCAGACTATTCATCACGAGATGATTACCACCTGACAGCAGTAATTGAAAAACACTTATTGGAGTGGTTGGGGAGGAGGGCTGCCTCACTCCCATCTGACAAAATAACCCTCAGAGGGTAAGAACAGTCTTAGGGTGATGATAAATGGACATATTTTCAAACCCAAGCTTCATGATTTCCCTTTTTTTTTACAGACAGAACATCCTGCTACAAGTAAAACGACCCAGTTAAGATATCCACAGTATATGTCTATCTATATTTTTCCATTTAAAAGCCATATTTTTGCATTAGAGGAATGAGTCCTTATTGTCACATTGGTTTCTGCATATCCCCTTTTTCTGTGTAAACGTTTTAATTCTCTGAGTCATTATATTCCACTGTGTCCAATTCAATAATCCAGATTTATTTTACATTATCCAGGTAGTTACAATATCTTGACATACAGTGGAAACTAAATCACTGCCATAGGATATAATATACAGAAATCTGGCCCAGGCTTAAATATGAACCCTAATCCTAACCTTTATTATGTGTACATGCAATGTCATTTTATCTTTAATAACTGTTATACATCAGTGAAAATAAGTTAACTGAATTTAATACTGGCGGCACAGTGGAAGTCGAATCTCAGTTTCAGGAGGAGCAGTGTGGTTTTCGTCATGGCCGTGGAACAGTGGACCAGCTCTTCACCCTCGGCAGGGTCCTCGAGGGTGTATGGGATTTCGCCCAACCAGTCTGTGTTTTGTGGACTTGGAGAAGGCGTTCGACCGTGTCCCTCAGGGAGTCCTGTGGGGGGTGCTTCGTGAGTATGGGATGCTGAACCCCCTGATACGGGCTGTTCGGTCCCTGTACGACCAGTTTGGTCTGCAATGCCGGCAGTAAATCGGACTCGTTTCCGGTGAGGTTTGGACTCCGCCAAGGTTGCCCTTTGTCACCGATTCTGTTCATAATTTTTATGGACAGAATTTCTAGGCGCAGTCAAGGGATAGAGTGGGTTCGGTTTGGTGGCCTCAGTATTGCATCTTTGCTTTTTGCAGATGATGTGGTTCTGTTGGCTTCATGAAGCCATGATCTTCAACTCTCACTGGAGCGGTTTGCAGCTGAAGCGCATGGGATGAGAATCAGCACCTCCAAATCTGAGACCATGGTCCTCAGTCGGAAGAGGGTGGAGTGCCCTCTCCAGGTTGGGGATGAGAAGTGGAGGAGTTAAAGTATCTTGGGGTCTTGTTCACAAGTGAGGGAAGAATGGAACGGGAGATTGACAGGCGGATCGGTGCAGCGTCTGCAGTGATGCGAACTTTGTATCGGTCCATTGTGGTGAAGAAAGAGCTAAGCCCAAGGGTGAAGCTCGCAATTTACCGATCGAGCTACGTTCCTACCCTCACCTATGGCGACGAGCTGTGGGTCGTGACCGAAAGAACAAGATCCCTGATAGAAGCGGCCGAAATGAGTTCCTCCGCAGGGTGTCCGGGCTCTCCCTTAGAGATAGGGCGAGAAGCTCGGTCATCCGGGAGGGGCTCAGAGTAGAGCCTCTGCTCCTCCGCATTGACAGGAGCTCAGACATGCATTGACAGGAGCTCAGGCATTTATCTGTTTAGGATGCCTCCTGGACCCCTCCCTGGTGAGGTGTTCCGGGCACGTCTCACCAGGAGGAGAACCTGGGGATAACCCAGGACACGCAATAAAAACAATAAAGTTTAGCAGTTTGAACATTAAATATCTTGTCTTTGTAGTGTATTCAATTAAATATAGGTTGAACATGATTTGCAAATCATTGTATTCTGTTTGTATTTATGTTTAACACAACGTCCCAACTTCATTGGAATTGGGGTTGTAGAATCATCACATTTTAAACAACAACAGAACACATTTATGCAAACAAATCTCTCCCTATAACCCACTCTCTCTCTCACCCCACCCACCTCTACCAGTCAGAAGTAACTCAAAAAAGAAAAGAAAAAGAAGCCCATTCAAAACAGTACTGCATGCATGCGTTAGAAGAGAAATACAGGTATATAAACATAAGTCATACATGCACATGCTACATTATTCATATAACAAATATCAATAACTGAATTCTTAGATGCATTATACAAATGTATATGCATTGTACATGGTCATGTACATGCAGGCATGAACAATACAGTTTATGAACTGTATTACAAGCAGTAGATATGAAAATAAAAAACAGCAACAAAAAGGAGAAAGTGTTGATCAAATTCCAATATGTACTGGATGACCTAAGGGCCTTTAGAGATTCCAGCTATCACAAAAGAATTGTCTCATGCATAGATGTACATTGATGCATATACAGAATATATACAGTATCCAAGACTAAAAACGCATAAGACTCCCTGTAACCTCTCTTTAGGAATCATTTTGCTCCCGTGCCAATGCATCTATCAGGTTTCTGTTTTTTAACAAACCATTCATCTCAGCATAGCCACTATTTAAGACTGCTTTTTAACCAACTAACACATCATCATTATTTTGACAAATGGCGTCTCTCCGAGTGGAGTTGTCCTCCTCCTCACTTGTTTCTTTTGTCCCCTTCCTGACGCGCTCATGCATTGCTTCTCAATTGTTTCCTGTTACGACCCCCCCCCCCACAGGAAGAAGAAAAAAAATGTGCGACCCCCCTCCCACCCGCAGCCCCCGCGAGTACACCTCTATATAACATTGTATATAAAGGATAATCGAATCTAATCCTTATAAACATTGACGAAATTACAAAAGAAAGGTAAAGATCAATTTACAATAAATGTTGTTTTCAGTCTGTAACAGAAAATAAAGTGCATCAATTTCCCTGAAATAGAAAAGGGCGAGCGCAACGAGAGCACCACTGCCTTCCACTGCAGTGGATGTGCAATTACACTTTATTCTAGTACGGCAAATCATGTTCTTCAGGTCTCACACGCCCCCCCCCTGGCATCGCAACGCGACCCCCCCCCCAGGGGGTCCCGCCCCACTATTTGAGAAGCATGTATGGTTCCCTGCTCCGTCATCTCTTTTATCTCTCTTGAGAGATTTTGTCCCGATGTCCTGTCCTCTGCAGCGCCTTGTCCTGTGTAATGAGTGTCTTGTACCATTATAGGCCCACAGTGTCCTGTCTTATTAATTTCTCGGTCTGGATTCATGTAATGTGAGGCCTTCATCATTAGGTTGGTGTTGTCTTGTCAAAGTACATCTTTCTAATTTGTTAAAACATTGTATGGCCACTGTAACGCACAAATGGGTGCATTTGCACCATATACTGTAATACATTATTTGCAGTCTCAGACAATCCATTAAGTCTGTTTTTCAGTGTTATAGTTTGCAAGAACAGATTCACAAACGTCATCATCCAAAAAAGACTGGTGACCATTCTTGGCAAGTTGCAGACCGTGAGTAACACTTTGAATTGACCTAAAACAAGACGACGACTGACACTATCCCATCTGGAGGCACTTCGGGTTTGGAACCAGAGAGGAATGGTTTGAGTATCACTGAAAGATTACAATTAATTGTTGGAGAGGTGCTTGTCTGGTCCCTGACTCCTCTTGAGGTGCCCTATAGCATGGCACTGAATGGACCCCCAATCCTACAGTTCAAGTGGCGCTGTCATGTTTGCCCACTTCACTCTGACATCACTGCTTGCATGCCTGCATGTGTAATCTCGTTGTCTGTATGATGTGTTAGTTGAATTTCCCCTTGAGTGGTTATAAACAGCATAATAAATAAGAAAATAAAATATAGTAATGAGCAAATTCCTCAAAAATATTTTGGCAGATCAGCTATCTACTTAAATTACGACAATGCTCCCCAAGTTGCTTCCAAACTATGTAGCTCGTGCTTCGCTTATTGGTTGTGTCTGTTGTGGTTACAACTGATGTATGCCTACCGTCTTCTGGAGTTCTGGACAAGGCAAACTGATGCTTTCTCTATCAATAGATCCTCCAAATAAATGGCTGAAGGAGATGATTTTACTGTGATTGGCTAGCAACCAGTTCAGCCTCTCGCCTGAAGATAACTGGGATAGGCTCCAGCACGTCCGCGACCTTAGTGAGGATAAGCGGAACGGAAGATGAATGAATGAGATGCTTTTAACCACTGACATTTCAAGATCGCCGAGCATTGGCCACTTCTACCACTATGATCATGCTAATGCATTCATCCATTATTGACTTTGCCTTTCTCTCTGATATGCATGTCTGGATGTTGTCTCCGCAGTTTTCACTTTGTCTGGGGGAACCTGACAGACCTTGGCAATCTTTGATCTGTGGTAACGAGCATCTCCTTTTCAACTAAAGGAGAGGACTGAAACACTTGTTGACACATCTGTATCAAAGGAGATGTCACATCTTCTTCTGGAGATGAGGAAACATGTTTTAGAGGGAAAAAACGAAATTCTAGGCAACCTCTTTCAATAACCTTGTAATTACAAATCAATATTTTGCAAGTCAAACTGAAAAGTTGGATGGGACACAAACTATGTGAGGGGGGAGGTTCACCTTGATTATGAAGTTGATGATCATATACTGTATATACATAAATATACCAATTTTTTGAGGCCACAAGATATTTAAAACTTTTTTTTTTTTTTTTTTTGGTGAGGGTGATGTTTAATACCCTGGCTATCACATGTGGCAGTTGTGAATCAGTTGGTAGAGTGGGTCGTCCATTAACCGAGGGGTGGGTGGCTATATATAATGACCCTTTTCCATTCCAGAACAGTGTGGCCCCGCTCTGCCCCTGCCTCGCTTGGCCTGGCCTGGCCTCTGTTGCTTTTCCACTACAACACGCACAGATCAAAAGTAGGAGGGATTGGGACGGGATCAAGAAGAAGGTAACGCGCTGGGTTCTTGTCGTGCCTTCTATCTCTTGCTGTATTTCACCTTCTGCCATAAATATGGAAAAAAAATCCCCATACCTCTTCAGTCAACCACGGAACAAAGGCTGCTTTAACCCGCACACTGCACGGCGTGGTCGAACCCGAATGGACCGGACCATCGCGTAGAGTTGCCAATGCACCCCCGCACTTTAAGCGATTGCACAAGTGGACGCCCTGAAGAGCGAGCCTGTATAGGCATTTGATGCTGTGTGTTCAGTATATTGTACTTGATCACATTTCTTCAACCGTAAAAAGATCAATTAAGAGTTAAGGAAGAAGCAGGTTGCTAAAGAGACATGGTGTTAGTGAGAACAAAAGGAAGAGTGTGGATATTTGAAAGGAGGCTCGCTGGCTTAATACATTTGAACGTACGCAGCATGTACATACGTTTGGTACATTCCGGCCACAAGCTTCGCTTTTTCATCCACAGGCACATTATACATTATGAATATGGTTAAGTATTGATATAAAACACAATATTTGATACTTATACTATTTACATGCCTTGAGGCGGCCGGCAGCGCGGCTCACTAAACCCGGAGTTGTTTTTTCCCCTTGAGTGAAAGCTTATCTGCGTTTTGATTGCCTCCAAGCTGTGATGTTAAGACGCCGATTCAAACTTTTCATCGCGGCGAAACCTGTCATGAACTATGCCCTGCAGTTCCTTCGTTGGAACTCAAGTGACCCTCTCGCCCTCTCTCTCTCTCTTCCCAGTAATCACCACCACCTCGGCCACGCACCTGTTGTCAATCAGCCTTCATCATCACCTGCATGTAAGCCTGCCAGATCCAGGACTCCACTGCCAGAGTATTAACGTCCACTCGTGGTACACCGGCTCTCAACTCGCACGTAAGCTACGGCAGTTCTCCATGCTCTTGTTCGTCTTCAGTGCTCCTTCTGTGCTCCCTGCCTTGTTGATCCCCTGACACACCGTTACCTGTATACTATTTATCTTGATAAACTAAAAATAGATATATGTATTAGCCATCCATTTTACAAACAGTTTATTTTATTTATTTTTTTGTCTTGTTCAAGGTGCCTCAATAGCCCTGTAATGACTAGCTGACATTTTGTCACTAAAAGAAGTGAAAAAAAATCTGCCAATGGAAATAGTATGGATTGATTTATCAATGGGATTGTTTCTTTGACCAATCAGATTTCAAACTCGTCTTTCCAAGTGCACTGAGCTGGCTCTCGATGGTGTTAAAATTTTTCTGTCCTCTGATTGGTCAGAGCAAGTCAAATTAGACTAACCCAAACATGTCTGTAGCGATCTGGACAACACTAATACCGGCACACACCAATCAGCATCTCTGGTGAATATGACACATTTAATTTATTTTGTAATGTTTTTGTCATGATATTAGATAAATATTGATTCTGAACTGGTCCAGATGATTTCTATTGCACAGTTACGCTGTTTTATTGTGTTTTTGTTTGTAGCAAATGCACTAGGTTTACTACTCCAACTGCCCAACCCTTCCATTTTTTGTCATGCGCGATAGTTACAGATGAATATAAAACTAGTTGCAGTATAAAGCCAGAGGGATTGTATTTCTCAAGGGTCATCATCTTTCTGTCTGTCTCTCCTTCTACTTCTCAATATCTTGGCATAAAGCGGGATGGGCTAATGGAAAAGCTCCTTCTCTGGTTGCCCTTGTTCGGCACACTAATCTAAAAGGCTCAACGCATGTTACAACTGTTTGTTACCATGACCAGGGCCAGCCACCCTGTCACAGTCTACTGGTCACCCGGCTAATGGGCCAACCAAAGAAGAAAAAAAATGAAGGGTGAGTTGTAACAGAGGGAAAAAAAGGTCTGTTGGGGTATCAAAAGCCAATGAGAAAATAATAACAACAACAAAAATTAAACAATAAACTTCAAGTCTTTCAAACCTTCTGTGGTCATAGTTAAAGTGTTTTCACCGGCAGCTGTGATGCAACCAAACCCTATACTATACGGTATTCTGTACACAGACAATGTATCGTGTACAGTTTGCACATTGCATTTTACAATAATACAGGACCCTATTTATGAATTCATGTGTACCTGTGGTCAGTGTTTCCACAGTTACCTTTAAAAAGTAACTTGGTTACTTTACTGATTACTTGATTTAAAATAGTAACTAATTTAGAAAAAGGTAAGTTTTGGTTACTTTCAGAAACAGCCAAGTGGCAGGAATATCACTTATCCACAGTACAAAAAAAGCATTAGCTTAACCGTACCCAGAACTTGGTAATGTACGCCACAGAGGTTACAGAATGATATCATCAACATGAACCAATGACTTAAATATAAGTGAAGTTCAAGCCACATTAAATTAGCAACTTAGTGCAGACTTGAAATGACAACATAGTACAGTAAGTAACTAAACGTAAACAACCACACCAACCACACACACTTCTCTAAAGACTCTTGATAGATAGATAGATAGATAGATAGATAGATAGATAGATAGATAGATAGATAGATAGATAGATAGATAGATAGATAGATAGATAGATAGATAGATAGATAGATAGATAGATAGATAGATAGATAGATAGATAGATAGATAGATAGATAGATAGATAGATAGACGTTATTACGTAACGTCAGCCGTGCAGCGCGTTAAAGGAGCTCACAGTCCGGATTCTAGATGAAGTTTAAAGTTCTCACTTTTCATTTTTAAATATTAATTAAGTTAAGTATTGTAAGTCCTTCCAAGAGTCAGTCCTTACCCTCCATGACCGATTTATGACCGCACACTTCAATATGAATAATTAACCAACAATGCATTGCGCATTTAACACGCCAGGTAAACTGTATACTTAATGTGTAAATAAAAATGTAACAACAATCAAATACACTTTTTACTGAGGAAAATAACCAAAATAGTGTGGCGACAGTGAAATTGTGCATTTCTTTGCACTTTTACGGTACTGCACCATCATTGTTCATTGTGTAATAAACAATCACTTCCCAATCGCTTTCTTCCATTTGTTGCAAAAAATTGTAGTCTCGGTTAAATTCTGCTGCACCGCTGGACTGCTCGTTGTTTGAATAACGAGCTACAAAGTAATACTTTGTAGACGATGATGCAAAAGTAACTATTGTTGGTAAGAAGAAGTAACTGAAGTCGAATTACTTTTCTGAGGAAAGTAACGCAATAAGGGAGCAGGCTGAGCAAAAAAAGCAAGAAACAAGTCAGGCTTGTTATTCAAAACAGTCTTTTACAAATGGACTGAGTGGCTGGATAGACAAACTCATCAGAGAGAGTGGACAATTTGGCGGCGCGGTGGAGTCCAAGGCCAGAAGGGCAGCTGATTGGAGATGGGATACAGCTACTGAGTGACTTCAACATGCCACACCTGCAAGAACTCACAAACACGTGCACGGCGCACACGTGCACGCACACACACGCACACATATACAAACACTTACATACGTACTGGGGCGGCGCTCAGGGTGCTGAGACAGCAGACCTGACAGTACCCCCTCCTACCTATGGGCGCCAACTGGCGCACGATCCAGGCAACCAGGGTGGGCACGATGGAAGTCCCGAATAAGCAACCTGCTCAAGACCTGCTGAGCATGGATCCAACTCCATTCCTCAGGCCCATAACCCTCCCATTCAACCAGGTACTGGAGGCCGTGACCACGGCGACGCACACCCAGAACCCTGGTCACAGTGTCTCACTGAGAGCGGCAGGGATCTTGAGGCACACAACATATGGATGTATAAGAGCCTCAATCTCAAAGGGGCCAACGAAGCGGGGGGACAAGTTTTTGGACTTTACTTTGAGTATTAGATTATTTGTGCTGAGCCACACCAACAGAGTAAGCAGGTGCAGGGATGCGGTGACGGTTGGCTTGTACCAAAGATCTTGCAAGGGACCGGACCAGAGTGGCACTTTGCATCCATAACAGTCCGGATGGTTCTTTTCCTCTTTGGCCCGGAGGACACGACGTCCACAATTTCCCAAAACAATTTTAAATGTGGACTCGTCGGACCACAGAACACTTTTCAACTTTTCATCAGTCCATCTTAGATAAGATCGGGCCCAGCGAAGCCGGGGGCGTTTCTGGGTGCTTTTGATAAATGGCTTTTGCTTTGCATAGTAGAGTTTCAAGTTGCACTTATGGATGTAGCACCGAACTGTATTTACTGACATTGGTTTTCTGAAGTGTTCCTGAGCACATGTGGTGATATCCTTTACACATTGATGTCGGTTTTTGATGCAGTGCCGCCTTAGGGATCGAAGGTCACGGGCATTCAACGTTGGTTTTCGGCCTTGCCGCTTACATGCAGTGATTTCTCCAGATTCTCTGAACCTTTTGATGATACTATGGACCGTAGATGATGAAATCCCTAAATTTCTTGTAATTGTACGTTGAGGAACATTGTCCTTAAACTGTTCGACTATTTTCTCACGCACTTGTTCACAAAGAGGTGAACCTCGCCCCATCTTTGCTTGTGAATGACTGAGCAATTCAGGGAAGCTCCTTTTATACCCAATCATGGCACCCACCTGTTCCCAATTAGCCTGTTCACCTGTGGAATGTTACAAACAGGTGTTTGATAAGCATTCCTCAATTTTTGCCACGTGTCCTAGCCTTTTTGGCTCGTGTTGCAGCCATAAAATTGTACGTTAATGATTATTTGCTAAAAACAATAATGTTTATCAGTTTGAACATTAAATAGATTGTCCTTGTAGTGTATTCAATTAAATATAGGTTGAACATGATTTGGAAATCATTGTATTCTTTTTTTTAACACCTGGTCAAAACCAGGTTTTAGTGCTTCTGGCAGTATGGGCAAGGCCCAGGTCCTGCTGGAACATGAAATCTGCATCTCCATACAGATTCTCAGCAGAAGGAATCATGAAGTCCTCCAAAACATTCTGGTATATTGTTACGTGATCTTGGATTTAAGAAAGCAGAGTTTACCAACACCTGGACATTGCACCCCAAATCATGACTTTTGTCCTTCCACTAGACTTTCCATTTGATAAGCTTGGACACAGCACTCTGTGAACAGACAGCCTCCTTAGCTACAAAGTTTTCTGGTTTACCCATCCTATGGAGGGCATCAATGATCGTCTTCTGGCCAGTTGTCAAGTCTGCAGTCTTCCCCATATTGAACCCAACTGAGACAAGTGAACCAAGCTGAAGCAATTTAATGACACATGGGAAAACCTGTGGAGGTGCTTTGAGTTTAGTAGATTAGTGTGTGACACTCAGTTTCAAACATTTATGGCCTGAAAGATTTGGGCTGATTTCTTGACAGTATTCTTATTTTTTTAAATTCCTGATTTCCTGGGTTGTATGAGCTGGAAGGCCAAATTATGTGGTGGTGAGACGTGGTTCCCTTTTTCGAGATAAAATAATTTAATTTTTAACGCTTAAACTTAAAATCACACTAAACCGGAAGAAACGCAGGGGTCGCTTCCGGCTTATTATTTTCTCCTAAATTAAATACGTTTTTATCCAAACCAATATTGGCTACACCCTGTAGTTGGAACACACCCTCAGGTCCCCCTTCTTGTTTAGAAATAATATTACAACTGTCGAAAGCTTTCTCCATGTCCACAAAGCACATGTAGACTGGTTGGGAGAACTCCCATGCACCCTCCAGAACCCTGCTAAGGGTGTAGAGGTCCACTGTTCCACAGCCAGGCTGAAAACCACACTGCTCCTCCTGAATCCCGATGGACCCTCCATGGGAGAGTAAGAAATGTGATCACCCTGTAGTTGGAACACACCCTCAGTTCCCCCCTTCTTGTTTAGAAATAATATTACAACTGAAGCCACTCCATCAGTAATACATTTTAATAGTAGGAATCTCTTTATGAATAGTTAAAAAAGACTGAATGAATACAGCAAGAATTCTCTGTTATAGCTATCTCAGAGTCTTGGTTAAATCACCGGCAGAATAGCAGCTCACTGTGCCAGCTACAACAGTGTCTGTGGAAATCTTTCTTGGCATTAAAGACTCAAAACATTCATTCAGAATTGCACTGATCAAGGAAGACTTTCTTCACAGGCAATAATCTTTACTGAGACGGAGAGACTTTTTAAACTCTAAGAGGGCGAAGGAAGACTTTAACTTTTTTTGTTTTGAGGGAGAGGCGCATGCATGGACCTTAACTACAACTAACACAATATAATGTTTTGAATTGGACATAAACTGAGATAATAATATCGTTTAAAAATGGACCGAGTATTTTCGTATAGGCCTAAATTAATTCATACAATTCAACACGCTCTACCTTAATGGGTCGTATTAAATTGCAAGGCCTAATGGGCTTTTAAGCTTTCAACTACTGGAAATAACATTCCTTCTGGCCTGGTATATGTGTGAAAAGACTTGTTATACTGTATAGATATTTTTAAAACCATTTTGTTAATTTCTGGATGTTAATTTAATGGCAAATACGCTATTCTATTTGGCTCATAAATTTGTAAATCTGACTGTAATATCAGTGCCTCCCCCATTATGAAGCTCACCGCACATCACTGCTTGTAGTTCCAGACATGACTTATCGTGTTGAGGTATGGGGAAACACATATAAGACCAATACTAACGATATATTGTCATCACAAAAGAATGCTATACGAATTGTGAGCAAAAACAAAAACAAAACACACCAACTAATCCACTCTATCCAGTTAAACATACTGACATTTAAAGATTGAGTCAGTTATAACACATTACAAAACAATGCACAATGGACAGTTACCGCAAAGTATCCAGAGGTTGTTTAACGTGAGGGACAGCATTTATAACCTCAGAGGATCATTTATATTTGAAAATCCAAGATAAGAAGTAATAAATTGTTTGTCGGTCAGGGAATTGAAACTGTGGGAAGACTGCTGATGACCAAAATTAATGCTGATGAAATTGATTTAATCTGCACATATATGACAGAGGGCAACTGGTTAGCACATGTGCCTCACAGTTCTGAGGACCTTGTTCCCGCAACGATTGCCAGTGTGGAGTTTGCATATTGTCCCCGTGCCTGCGTGAGTTTTCTCCGGGTGCTCCGGTTTCCTCCCACATCCCAAAAACATGCATTAATTGGAGACTCTAAATTGCCCGTAGGCATGACTGTGAGTGCGAATGGTTGTTTGTTCCTATGTGCCCTGCGATTGGCTGGCAACCAGTTCAGGGTGTACCCCGCCTCCTGCCCCAAGACAGCTGGGATAGGCTCCAGCACTCCCGCGACCCTAGTGAGGAGAAGCGGCTCAGAAAATGGATGGAAGGTTAGTTAAAGTCTCTAAATTGCCCATAAGTGAGCATGTGAGTGCGAATGATTGTTTGTCTATATGTGTCCTACGATTGGCTGGCATGCCCAGTGTCCTCTGGCAAGACACTGAACCCTAATTTGCTCCCAGTGGGCCTGGCAGTGCCTTGCATGCCAGCAGTCACCCATTGGTGAATGAATGTGTGTGAATGGGTGAGTGTGAGGCTTTGTAAAGTGCTTTGGGCACTGTGTGTCACGATGCGATGGTATTAATTTTGACTAGACCCAGAAGCAGGCGGAGGCTGAAGAAGTTTGTGGACAATGGTTTATTGTGAAGGGAGTCGGAGGTGGATCCTTGAGGCGTACTGGTGGATCATCGACACAACGAGCATGCGGCAGGCGGTGACGTGAACAGGTGGATGGCTTGGCGGCGTGTTGGAAGAGGTCGGCAAGGCGGGGAACACGGAAGGAGCACTGAGGACAAGCAAGAACATGGAGGTCAGAAATATTGCGAGGACTGGCGTAGCTTACGTGTAAATTGAGAGCCGTTGTACCACGGGTGAACGTTAATACTCTGGCAGTGGAGTCTTGGATCTGGCAGGCTTAAATGCAGATGATGATGAAGGCTGATTGAAAACATGTGCGCGGCCAAGGTAGTGTTGATTACTGGAAAGAGAGAGACAGAGAGAGAGAGAGAGAGAGAGAGAGAGAGAGAGAGAGAGAGAGAGAGAGAGAGAGAGAGAGAGAGAGAGAGAGAGAGATGCAAAGCGCCACCGAAGCTCCAACAAAGGAACTGCAGGGCACAGCACCCCCTCTCAACGGACGCCTCAGGGCGTACTGCCCAGCTTCCCAGGGTGAGCCGTGTAAAAGTAAAAAATCAGGTAGTCATCAAGAATCTGCTTGCGGGCGATCCAGGATCGTTCCTCCGGACCATACGCCTCCCAGTCCACCAGGAACTGGTAACCCCTGATCCTGGGCCTCACATCAAGGATGCGCGACACTGTGAAGGCCGGATGGTCGTCAATAACGTGGGAGGTTGGGGGCGGGGGGTATGGTTACGACCGGAGGGCTAAGAGTGCAGGTGGAGACAGGCTTGAGTAGTGGCACAAGGAATGTCGGATGAATCTTAAGAGATTGCAGAAGTTTTAGTTGAAATGATTTTTGTGATCGGGAATGGACCAATAAAGTTTGCGGGATTCCATCTGCAGTGGAAAGAAAGCCAAACAGTCTGACCCACCTTCGCCGAATGTCTGCGAGCAGTTTATTTCTCTCCGCGGGCCGAATTAAGGCCGCCCTGGCGTCCTTCCAAATGGACTGGTGATCCCTTACCGTGGGAACTGCCACTGCATGCTCCTGTTCCCTAAATTATGGAGGCTGGAAACCGTAGCAGGCCATGAACGGAGACATACCAGTGGCGGAGCTGGTGAGGGAGTTGTGGGAGTATTCTATCCATGGGAGCAATGAGCTCCAGGAGGTGGGGTGGCGTGCGGCAACGCAGCAAAGGGCCAAGTCCAGGGACTGATTAGCCCGCTCCGCCTGGCCGTTGGTCTGTGGATGGTATCCGGAAGACAAGCTGGCTGCTGCTCCCACCGCTTTACAGAACTTTTCTTTTGTTTGCCCGTTTGTATGGATTACTTGGGTTGTTCCCAACATCTGGTGAATTTTTCATGTCAATAGCACCTTGGGAAATATATTTGAGAAAAATGGTAGCGTGTTAAATACTTATTTCAGCTGCTGTAATATATCGAAAATATAAGTTACGATATTTTTCTACTTCACGTAAAGCTCCTCATGCTCACTGTTTTTTTAAGGGTTTGGACAGTACTGCCATAACTGACAGCTGAACAAACAAACTATCAAGAATAAATGCTTTTTCCTGTCCCTCATGCATCCACTATGTTGCCACCAACGTCCTCAAACAGGCTACACTCTTCAATTCTCTTTCTGTTTACCTGACAATTGCGTTATTTGGCCTTATCGAGGAATATGAAAGTCCACGGCGTGAAGTCTCAGTGTTGAGCCCAGCACATATGCCAATTCATTTTGCAGCTGGCGATTTGACAAGCTAGACTGCTCCTCTTGAAAGACGTCATTCAAGCCACCCCACTGATCAATCTCACCACCCCTCTCTTGTCACTCTCTTTTCCATCCCTCTTTTATCCCACTTTCCTCATCTCACCTCCCTCTCTTCTTCTTGAATTCCGTAGAGCTTTGCCTCTTAAGATTGAAAAGGGCTCTCGACCTGTGACAAAAAAAGGCTGTGAGAACCCCCCCCCAACAAAAAACAGCCCTTCAAATATCCCTCTCTCTATCACACTCATTCATAAGGGGAAAAAAAATGGAAGTCTTGAAAATATCAAATTATTGAGTAGCAGAGGGAGGCGAGGGGATGATAACATTGTGGATATTACGGCTGGAAAAGCAGAAAAAGAGGAAAGTCCATGAGAAGACACAGAAAGCAAGAAAGAGCAAAGAGGAGGAGACGAGATTAGGGCCTCAAGCTGCGGGTGTTTGAGGGGATGACACGGCCACTAATACAAGTGTTTAAATATTTGATGCAGGCAGGGATAAAGCGGGATCGTCTCGCCACAGAATTGAGTGTCAAGATGAGCATCTATTACAGAGAATATGTGTGTGTGTGTGTGTTTGAGGGCGGGGGGGTCGGCCGTGTGTGTGAATACCAGGCAGGCATGACAGTGTGGAGAAGCAGAGGAGAGCCTTGTGCGTGTTGTTGCTGCAATCTCCTCAGCCCTTCCAGCATCACGTCGCCCTACCACATCACCTTTATTTTCACTGAAACATTTTTTGGCTGCACATGCTGATTATCTTTTGGAGTAAGGGGGGGCAGGTTTTTGATTAAACAGATGAGGGGTGAGATTAGCAAGGCCATCTACAGGGCCTTTTAGAAGATTTATTTCAAACTGTATGTGTTTCGTTTGGGATATCAGTGTTATAGACATGTGCATCGAAGTGGGGGAGACAAATGGGAAGATTTTCCCAGGGCCTCTGGGCATGGGGTTTAGGGGGGTGCTGGGTTTTAGGAAACTGGCCTATTTAGAAATTAGAAGCACCACCCCACCCTGCGTCAACAAAATACTTCTTATAGGGACACTTTATTCTTCCCACCCTCCAGTAGACAAAACATTTTTAATCGAAAAGCGCCCCCCAGTCAACAAATGTGTTTCGATTGCAAAATGCCATTCGTTCATCCACCCCAGCGATGAAACATTTCTGTGGAGGGAGCCCTACACGAGGTTTATTTATAGGGGCCTAGATTATGGCGCTACGCCCCTGATTAGAGATCTTGAAAACAGAAATATTTGATAGTCATTTACATATAACAACAGCACAAGTTCATTCAGTATATGTGAAAAGAGCAGTGTTAAAAATGAATGGCATAACAACCTTTTTGTTGTCTTTGGACCTTAATAAATTCAG
Source organism: Phycodurus eques (assembly GCF_024500275.1). NCBI lineage: Eukaryota > Metazoa > Chordata > Actinopteri > Syngnathiformes > Syngnathidae > Phycodurus > Phycodurus eques. The sequence goes on from NC_084537.1 coordinate 6,480,523, forward strand.
AGACAGCACAGCCAACACACACATTTTTTGCTAACACACCTTCACAAATTCAATCTCACAAGACTGAGAGATTGAGGGCTTGGTTCCTGTGAATGCACCCGTCTGTGTGCGTGCGTGTGTGTGTGTGTGTGTGCGCGTGTGTGTGTGTGTGTGTGTGTGTGTGTGTGCGTGTGCTGTCTAGACAGCTGAGTGACACTTTAACCTGTCTGTAATGAGGGTATGGTAGAACACTGTTAGGGAATAAAGCTTGTTACTTTTAGTCCAAACACACTGAAACACATGAAGAATGCTTTCACATCGACACTGTGGACAAAAACACACATTTCATTCAAACAAGCCTTAACTAACACTATGTCAAGGTTCACCAACACCATTGACTCCAATTTCATCAGGCCCCGTAGCTCAAATATGTGTCTACTTGTTTTTTTTCTCCATTTTGCCCTCTTTCTAATACAGCTACGGATGCATTGTAACTTCGCAATTTGAAAGCAAGTCTTCTCAAAATTCCCCCCCTCCCCAAATCCAGGATGCACTTTAAAGGCAAGCGTGTTCGAACCAAGTGAAGGATAATGCACGGAAAATGAAAACCCATCGTATATGGAAAAATCTGAATTAAAGCACAATTATTATGATAATTGTTTGTTTATTTCCAACTCATACACAACCATGTTTGTATGCTTATCATCAATGATGGGGATTTTGTTTTTAATTACCTTGTTTTTGTATTAATTTAGTGTAGAGTTTACGTTTGATGTTGAGAGATTAAAAAAGCAAGGAAAGGCTTAGTCTTTTTTTTTTTTTAAATCAATGTGCAACACTGTTACTGTTGCTTTCATTTTTTAACCGCTTATCTTGTTTAGTATTATGAGTGACACAGGAAGGCTTGAGTCAAACGCAGAACCTCGAAACTGTGAGGTAGAAATGCTAACCACGTGTCACTATGCCGCCACCGTTAGCCTATCTAAAAGGAAATGTACTGAACGCTCAGAAAAAGCTCAATATTTATCCAACCCATGTGAAATTATGGATCAATAAATGCATTTTGAGAAAGGAAGAAAAACATTTGGATTCAGATCACATTCATGTATTGATAATCATAATAATAATAATAATAATATCTTCACTCATTCAGCCAAGGATGCTTACTTCAGAAAACCCAAACCAATTTGCTGTCTTCATAAACATTTAAAAATACATGTTAGACAATGTAAATTGTCAACGCAGGCTGCGCCAAAACTGTTGTATACAGAATGTACGCCTAAGTCCAAATGTAGTAAGACTTTGAAGAGACAAAATGTTAGCTAAAGGTCCCATATTTTGGCTATTTAGACCTCCATAGAGTAACTCTCTAGCATGGACCTACTGTAGTATAAAAGTGTCCATTTCTTTCAAAAACATATTGGTCTGTCATACGAGTGTCCAGAAAAGGCCCCTCTGACAGCTACTTCTGTTTAACCCAGTTTTGTATGTCTTTTGTTTGTCTATATTCGGCTAAGATCGCTCCGTTTCCTCTGATTGGATGCCTCCATGTAGAAGACCCCCTTGTGAGAGCACACGTTTGTTATGTTAACAGCACTGGCTCGGGAGTAGAAAGAGAAGGCAGAGACCTTTGTTATTGACGTAGATAAACCCGAGAAATTTGAATGACCTGATTTCAGGCCTCACGGCAGAAAAACGCCTGGGCCTCAGGAATGTGTGGACAATTTTTTTAATTCATATTTCCCATGTTTACTGAGGCACCATAGAGACAGCATTACATCCCAAATACGCAAAAAAAATATGGCACCTTTAAACTGTGTTTTTGGGGGTTAATATTTTTGCTGGAAATTACACGACTTACACATTATTTTAATTAAAGAGTTGCTAATGGAAAAAATGCAACATACGCACAGGAAGACACACAAACACACTTACCTATGCACACAATGACACATATCAAACCCCCTCCCCTTCTCACACACATACACACATCCCCTTCATCACCCCACTAGACAGTGTTTCTATGTTCCATGTCGCCACCCTGTCTTGTCACATTTCCTCCTTGTCTGCCACAATGTCTCACGCTCGCCTTCTTACTCTCTACATGCCGTTTTCACTCTTTTGTACTCCTTGTCCTCCTATCTACTCTCTCTTTCCCCATCCCTCCATCCAATCAATAACTGCTGCCACTTCCTTCCACAGCTCAGGAAAAAAACAATTAAAAGGCATCGATCCCGGTGCACGCACTCACACACGGCCGTGCATCAATACGCACAGACACACGCTCAAAACACACACGAGTAAACATACACACGCTCAAGAATGAATATGCAAGTGGGTCTCCTTGACCTTCAAAGACAGAGGAGAGGCAGGTGACTTCATTCTTCATGGGACTGATACTAGATACGCCTCATCTCTCTCTCTCTCTCTCTCTCTCTCTCTCTCTCTATCTCTCTCTCTCTCACAAATGTTTGAAACAAACATGCACATTTCAGTGTATAGAGGTACGTTTGCATGTAGACTGCAATACCTTTATTACTACATTAAATTTCTATAATCAATAATGTATTACAAAGGAGCATCAGGGACACATTGGAATGAAAACAAAATAATCACCACTATGGAAAATTAAGTCATAATTATTTACATAACACCAATTCACAACTAAAGTTATCTCAAGGCACTTTACATATTGAGCAGGTCAAGAAAGGGCCGTTCCCATAGATTAATGTGGTTGGTGCTCCCTGCTTCTGGATTCAGTGAATCTGGAGAAATTTCTGCATGTAAGAATCAAGGCCGAAAACCAACATTGAAGGCCCGTGACCTTCGATCACTCAGGCGGCACTGCATTAAAAGCGAACATTGTGAGAAGGACATTGCAACGTGGGCTAAGCAACACTTCAGAAAACCATTGGCAGTTAACACAGTGTGTTGCTACATCTACAAGTGCAGGTTAAAACGCTCTCGTGAAAAGTGAAAGTCATATATCAAGAACACCGCATGCCAGCTTCTCAGGGCTCGAGCGCATCTGAGATGCACTGACGGAAACTGGAAATACGTGCTGTGGTCTGACGAGTCCACATTTCAAATTGTTTTTGGAAATCATGGACATTGTGTACTCTGGGCCTAAGAGGAAATGGACCATCAGGGTTGTTATCAGTGCAAAGTTCAAAAGTCAGCATCTGCGATGATATGGGGGTGTGTTTGTGCCCATGGCATGAATAACGTGCACATCTGTGAAGTCACCATTAATGCTGAAAGGTACATAAAGGTTTTGGAGCAACATATGCTGCCATCCAAGCAACGTGTTTTTTAGGACCGTCCCTGCTTATTTCTGGAAGCAAATGCCAAACCACATTCTGCACATAATACAACAGTGTGGCTTTATAGTAAGAGAGTGCGAGTATTAGACTAACCTGCCAACAGTCCAGACCCGTCTCCCATTGAAAATGTTTGGCACATGATGAAACGCAAAAAATGACAACAAATACCCCAGACTGTTGAGCAACTCTGAAGCAAGAATGGGAAAGAATTCCAGCTACTAGCTTCAACAATTATTTTCTCCAGTTCCCTAACGCTTATTAAGGGTTGTTAAAGGAAATGTGATATAAAACAGTTGTATACATAAATGCCCATCCCAGCTTTTTTTGGAATGTGTTGCAGGAATCAAAGTCAAAATGAATGAATACTTGCACAAAAAAAATAAAATGATCAGTTAGAACATTATATATCTTGTCAATGTAGTGTATTCAATTGAATATCGGTTGAAAAAGATTTAATAATAATAATAATTTTATTCTGTTTTTATTTATGTTTTATACAGTATCCCAACTTCATTGGAATTGGGGTTTGAATATACACTATATCGCCAATGGTACGTATTTGCTCACCCATCCAAATAATCTGAATCAGGTGTTATAATCACTTCTATGGCCACGGGTGAATAAAATAAAGCACCTCGGCATGCAGACTGTTTTTCCAAACATTTGTGAAAGAATGGGTCACTCTCATGAGCTGAGTGAATTCCAGCATCGAACTGTGATAGGATGCCACATGTGCAACAAGTCCAGTTGTGAAATTTCCTCGCTCCTAAATATTCCACAGTCGATTGTCCGCTGTATTATAAGAACATGGACGCATTTGGAAATGACAGCAACTCAGCCAAGAAGGCCACATAAACTTACGGGGCAGGGTCAGCGGCAGCTGAGGCGCATAGTGAAAACAGGTTGCCAACGTTTTGCTAAATTAGTCACAACAAACCTCCAAACCTCATGTGGCCTTCAGATTAGCTCAAGAACAGTGCGCAAAGAGCTTCATGGAACGTGTTTCCATCCAAGCCATATATCACCAAGTGCAATGCAAAGCGATGGATGCAATGGTTTAAAGCACGCCACCACTAGACTCTAGAGCAGTGAGACGCATTCTCTGAAGTGGAAAATCATGCTTATCCATCTGGCAATCTGATGGACCAGTCTGAGTTTGACAGTTGCCAGGAGAACGGTACTTGTCTGACTGCATTGTGCCAATTGTCAAGTTTGGTTGAGGGGTGCTTATTGTATGAGGTTGTTTTTCAGGAGCTGGGCTTGGCCAATTAGTTGCAGTGAAGGAAACTCTGAATGCTTCAGCATGCCAAGAGTTTTTGGACAATTCCATGCTCCCAACTTTGTGGGAACAGTTTGGAACTGGCGCCTTCTTCTTCCAACATGACTGTGCAGCAGTGCACAAAGCAAGGTCCATAAAGACATGGATGGTGTAGATGAACTGTAGAAGAGTCCTGCCCGCAACCCGATATACCACCTTTGGGATGAATTAGAGTGGAGACTGAGAGCCAGGCCTTTTCGTCCAACATCACCTCACAAATGCACTTCTGGAAGAATGGTCAAAAATTCCCATAAACACACTCCTAAACCTTTTGGACAGCCAGTTTAAGCTGTTATAGCTGCAAAGGGTGGACCGACATCATATTGAATCCTATGGATTAAGAATGGGATGTCACTTCATATGTGACATCCCATTCTGTTCATATGTGAGTTAAGGCAGGTGAGCGAATGCTTATCGAGCACATCTGCCTCACAACCAGGTTCAAATCCGGCCTCGCCTGTGTGGAGTTTGCATGTTCTCCCTGTGCCTGTGTGGGTTTTCTATGGGTACTCCGGTTTCCTCCCACATCCCAAAAACATGCATGGTAGGTTCAATGAAGACTTTAAATTTCCCGTTGGTGTGAATGTGAGTGTGGAGGTTTGTTTTTTTATATGTGAATGGTTGTTTGTTTCTATGTGCCCTGCGATTGGCTGGCGACCAGTTCAGGGTGTACCCCACCTCTCGCTCAAAGATAGCTGGGATAGGGTCCAACACGCCCACAAGGATTGTGGGCATGTTGGAGGATAAGTGGTACGGAAAACGAATGAATGAATATGCAATATATACGTAATACAGAAGTGTTCCTTATCTGCAGTTGGCTGACCTTGTACAACTTTGTAAACCTTTGACTGGTTTCTTTTGTGCAAGTTTTGAGGTTATCATGTTCTGCCATAAATCTGTTTTTCTTCAAATCCATCAAGCTTGGTCCAGACAGTTGTGGTTTGGGCAGATGAAGAAATGACGAGGAGGAAGAGGGTATAAATGGATGCAATGAAGAGTGGATGGATCGAGAAAGTGAAATGAAACAAGTGGAGATGGAAGAAAGAAAGAGAGCAAATCACGTCAGGTAAAGCGAGAGAAAGAGAGAGGGAGCGAGAGAGAGTAATAGAGAGGGACACTGGTCACACTCTGGCTGTTGCTCAATGAGGGAGTGGCCTGTAATGCCACTTCTAATCTGTGTCCACTCAGCCCTGACACACACTCATGCACACGCAGCCAAACCACATCTTCAGAGCTGCCAAGGATTCAGCCACATGAAAAATACTCACACCTCTCGGCCACCGATTGAGAACCGGGGTTAGAAATGAAATTCTTTTGTTGTTGGAATGTTTTATCATGGATGTGTTTCACATTTTGGCTGGCTGTCACTGCAGGCAGGTGTTCCTCAGGGTCCAGTGGTTTTCTTTTGGTTTGGAAAGTGTGATAAATGACAAGGGAGGAGGACACAGGAAAGGTGAGGAGACAATAGAGAGAGCAAGAAAGGTTGATAAATGAGTGGAAGGTGATGGACTGACTTTCAATCCTTCACATCAGAAAAATCCACTATTGTGTTGGCTGTTATATTTGTTCGTGTATCGTGCTACTTTAGCTTTTGCAGGATGACAGGTACCGAGAAAAGAAAACACTCTCTGTAATGATGTTTTGAAATTCAGCCAAGCAATGTTTACATCAAACCATTGCCTTCATTGTCCAATTTTGCCCAAAGTTGGTTTGCACGGTAAAAAAGTGAGAACATTGACTACAGCTATTTTTCACAGTGATTGTATTGGATCTCATTAGATTAAGCTTGTGATCGTGAAGTTGTGATTGGTCATATCCAGTATATCACTATACAGTACAGTATGCCACAATATGGTACAGTAAGAGACTATCCTATCTGGTATTTTTTCTTGTATTACAATTATGTGTGAATCCATGTGGAAGGCGCTCCGCCGGCCTCACGCGCCACAACAAACGGCCACACGGAAAAGGCTGCAGGGACCCAATGCCACCCCGCTCCACTGCCAATCCTCCACATCCCCACGCTCCACGCATTGAAATCCTGGGGGGCAGGCAGGGCGGAGGGGCAGGGTGCCTGGACCGGGACACAGCACTGACGTACTGAAACCCAGGCCGACTCCCGTACCCTGCCGACTCCACACCAGTCCCCCAGGAACCCCAGGATATGTATGTGTGCTCAGACGTGATTAGTGAGAAAAATATTTAGAGTGAGTGGTGTGAGTGTGTGCTAGATGAGTGATTAAGAGGCATGGCTCCTGCAGGTCGGGCCCATCAGGCAGGACAACCACAGACAAAGAGGGCCGCCCTAACCAACCCCGCAGCAGCGACCCTGGGAGTCCCCCCACATTCCAGACGGCACCCACTAAACCCCTAAAAGCCCCTGCGTTGCTTCCAGTTTAGCTTGATTTTTACGTTTATCGTTATAATCAAACTATTTCTGTCTTGTAGAAGGGCACCACGTCTCTTTTTAGATGTGTAAAATTTAGGAAAACGGGACGTAAAACCTCAATCAGGTTCTGTTATCTAGAAGGCTGCTACATTTATGAAATATGAGTTCTCAATTGCAGAGGTTTATTGTTGTAACTTAAAACACACACAAAACACAACAAGAAGTGGAATTTTATCGAACATTTTATTAGGTCTAAAAGGGAAATCTACAGGGAAACAATACAGGGGGATCTAACTACAAAAAGGAAGCACGAATCATGGTAATAGAAAGAAACTGCTGCTCTTGGCTGGTTTGGCAACAGACAATGTGAGTGGGTACCCTTATTAAATACAGAATGAGCTGGTGATAACCGCAGGCAAATTAAATACCTGCAGAGCTCAGTATCTGTCTACCCGTGCCTCGATCAAGTCCACCAAAATCACGTTAAACCAGCAGTCAACCTTGTGGCAAGATTTACTCATGGTCTGCAAAAATATAAGTTTAGAATGACTTTCTGCCACCAAATTGTCATTCCACTAGGCACATATCCAAGGACACACCCTTGGTGCGCTAGAATGCCCGGCTTGGCGCAGACCGGTCTGACAAATTGGCAAACACATGCAGCGAGCCTTGTGCTTGTACAAATATCAGAATCTGCCGGCTTTCGCGTCCCGCTGCAGATGCGCTGTCTACGAAAACAGAGCCCGAGGGGTGCACAGAAGTGGAGGTAGGCAACCGATTGGTCAAATAACTAAAGGAACACAAAACACTGATTTATACTGGATAGGAATTTTAAAATCAACCTCAGTCTCCTATGTAGAGTCTGCGAACTGAAAATAATATTTTCTGGTTGTCACTTTCATTTCTTTATATACAACACTATGAAAAAAATAAATAAATCAATGCACTCCTCAACACGTAAAGAATCTTCGATATCAATTCAGCGCGGATAGTGGTCTTCCATTAATAACATTTATTTGTTGATTACTGTCATGATCATAGCTCACCTCCAGGCTTACGGGATCAATTAACAGCTTCTCTGATTGGTCAATTTGGTCCATGACCTAAGAGATCATTTTCTGCTTCTTCTGTCAATCATACTTGCTAACTTGCGTGGTCGATTGATTCCCAGTCATCTGAACATAATCCCTTTGCAATTAGCCAATTAGCCGTTTAACCAATTGAGCAAACACTTAAAGTCAGCCAGTCAGGCCTGTCCTAAACTACACTGTTGTGTGTACGTTACTGGGTGTAAAGGCTTGTATTTGTTTGGATGTGTGTATGTGTTTGTGTGTGCGCATCTGTGAGTACTGCTCATGTTTGAGCTATTAGTAACAGGTGGCTAACTGGATCTCTGGGGCTTCATGCACTTGAAATGAAGATCTGTGTTAATTAGGAGAGATGTGTAATTAGTTTACAAGTTTGTGTGTGTGCGTGTTCCGCTGTGTATCAAGCACATGAGCGTGTTTAATTGCACTACTGTTAATTAAGAAGCTTAATGTTGAGACTTGATAGTTTCACTATATTATCCACTGGCCTCTTTATTAGCACGGGCGCTTTTGTCCACGTGTGCGATTCTTTTGTGTTGTGCTGGCTGTGAATGAGTAAGCTGCTTTAGTACATTATTGTGTGTCTTCCTCGATGTGCTGACAGCCATAAACCTGCAGACAAGCATGTCTCTTTCAGCAGAGTCAATTTTACAGCTCGGAGTCACAGTTCTGAACTGACAAATCAATAAAATCAGAGGGAGTTAAATAATTTAGACCTAGCTCTAATTAGTCTTCTTGTCCTGCACTATGGATTCTTCTACAATATTGATGACAGAGTGCCTGTTTATGGAAGTGATCCGAGCACGGTGCATCCTTCTTCTCTGCCTTGTTGTCAGGCCACAAAATACAAATCAACATCAGGCAGCAGCAGGAAGAATTCACTTTTTTTGGGCAATCCAGAGGTTAAATAATCTGTGTAAAATGTAATTCCATTTTTAAAATGTATTCTATATGTACTGTTTTTTTTGTCTTGGTTTCATTTGTGTGTTTTTTTTTTTTTTGTTACAACATGATTGGTTGTGCGCACCTGTACATTAGCTTTACGTCCTGAAAGACATTAAATTTGAATATTGTTACTGCGATTGACTGCTGACTAGTGCAGAATGTACTTCAGGTCTTGCTAAGAGTCAGCTAGGATAGGTTCCAGCTCACCTCTGACCCTAAAGAAATAGGTGGTAGAAAATGGATACATTCATATTCATTTTTTAAATTATTCTAAGAAAACCTGTTTAGGAATGAATGTGTTTAATGGCACTAAAAATACAACTGCCAGCCTTACTGCAAAGCCATGTGATTGGCGGATAAACTTGATGAGGTGGTGGTTATTATGTTAATTAACTGATGTACAGAACAGCTCAATCTCAACCACATTCTCAGAAATCGCCAGATAACTAAAGATTTACTTGGTTGTTGAAGTTCACACTTGACAGTTGGCCAAGTACTCCAGAGACCCAACTATACAAACATAAAAAAGAAAATTTTCCATAATTACTCCCTTTTAATATTTCTATGTCAAGCACTTCCCCGCGGTTGAATTTTGAAGTTTGTTCAACACAGAAAACAAAAAGAAGTTAATGTTGGATCAACTTAATAACGTTGTGTTAAACGAGCAAAATACAATTTTGTGGAACAGCTTGACATAAAACTTTTAAGTTTTTTTTTCTAAACTTGTAGTATTAAAATTATTGAATGAAATATCGGCCATTACATCATAAAATCCCTGCATGTAATGCTGTTGCAGTTTACAGTGGTGTTAAACTGCATTTTATTAAAAGAAAAACTTGACTTAATATTTTAATGTCAAGCAGTTCGATACCCAGTTGTGTTTTGTTTGTTCAACACAATTTTTTTTTTTTTATGGTGGATCAAGTAAATGTTGTTGTGTTAAACAACTTGACTTAAACATGTTGAACAGTGTAAATAACACTGAGATGTGTTTATATTATTTTAGTTTTGCTTATTTCGCCACATGAGAGAGTCACAATGTCAGAAATAATTTCCAGTATGTTCTGCCCTCCTGGACACTGTACACAATTTCTAAAAAAAATAAAATAAAAATGTTAATACTTATCAAAATTGAACATAAATGTTGATCTGTAAATGTAATTAATGTGACCAGGAAATAGTCAACCTAATGACAAGGTTGCATCACTGGGGCTTTGAAACAATGCCTGCGTTTTCTATATTTGTTGTTGTGCATTTTCTTTCTTCTTCTTGTTTTGTAAAATTGATGACTACATTTCCTCACAAAGCACAAAATAAATACACCTTTTTGTTTTTGATTCATTTCCTGAATCCTTCTCTCCATTTAATCCCTCTATTTCATTTTTGTTTTTCTGCAAGAGGGAACTTGTGTGTGTGTGTGTGTGTGTGTGTGTGCGTGTGCGTGTCTGTGTGTGGTTGTTATCAGTCACGAGGGGAAACTATCGATCATCTCTTTTAATTACCCCGAGCATGACGAGAGGTCTAAATTAACTCCGCTCCTCTCCTCTGGCTGCTGGAAAAGCCATGCATATTTCACGACCGCCAGCCCAATCGTATGTCACTCAGCCCCTCTCCTCTCCTCTCCTCTCCTCTCCTCTGACAAGACAAGACTTATCACTGTTATTTATCTCCCCCCTTCTCCTTTTCCTCCTCTCCCCAGTGAGTTTGATGTCTGTGTACAAAACAAAAGTGTGAATAATATCCACAGTGGGTGCATACGTTTGTACTGAAGCATGGTATACAGAAGCGTTTAACTCAAGTGCCCCAAAATCATTTTTGCCACGAGTGTGTTAGTTTGCACTGCACGTGTGTGTGTGCGTGCAGTGATGTGCTGTGTGTGTGTGCCCTTACAGTCATATGAGATGCAGAGAAAAACCCAAAAAGACAGAGGTCCATTTGTTGTGTTTTACCATTGTCGGCTGGCACTTACACAAAGTAGGCCCCTACATATGCCTCACAATCACCAAGGTTCAAATGTCGCGTAATATAGAAAATGAATGGATGGATGTTATACACTCACTGGTCAAAAGTTTGAAAGCATCCATTCATTCATGTCCCATCGCTTATCTTGTTCAAGGTCAGAGGTGTGCTCGGGCCTCTCCCGGCTGACTTTGGGCGAGTGGCGGGGTACAAACAATCACAGACTCATGATACTTTCCAGTGAAGTCTAAGAAGCATTTCAAGTTATATTTGTGAGACATACATTGTATCTGTTAATGGGGAGATTCTTTATTCGTTCCATTCGATTGTTGGCACATGCATTGTGAGCATTATTTTATCTTTTATCTTTTGGTCTTCTTACATTGTTTGTCTTATTTTAATGTCTGTGTGTGTGAGATCGAATGAGGAAAATTTGTGTTGTACTGGCATTTTGACATGGTAAACAAAGCCGTGGCTACCTGTCTGTTTTCCAGCAATGACTCAATGAGTCAAGCAACTACACAATCAGTCAACCTGTGAGTCAGTGAATTATCCTACAGCTACTAATGGTCCTTCCTCAAGCTAAGACTCATTCTCCACACACCCACACGCACACACACACACACCCACACGCACACACGAGCCATTCTCTATGTAATTTAAATGACTGTCAGGTCAGTGGCGAGAGCAACACCTTGCCACGTTAAAAATGCCAGACGGCTGCCATCGTCACCGCCAACAAGCTGCCCAAACTGTCACACACTCACACGCACACGGACACGCACACACACTCGCTGCTGTCAGCAAGCACTCCTGATGCATTTACTTAGTGACAGAATTCTAATTAGTGGTCTGGCTGGTGTCACCTGACTCTGAAGTGGGGGGGGGGGGAGATTTGTTAAGGTGGTAGGGAAATGTTCACAATGGCTATGGAACGGGAAGCAGACATGAAGGGGGAAGTTGTGGGTGGAAGAGACGCGTGTTGTCAGCTGAGAGGAAGATGGATAAAGTGATGAAGCGGATGAGACAAAAGGTGATAAGTATAAAACTGCAACAACAAAAAAAAACACAGGAAAGTTGGATGAAAGGACATTCTTTCCTGCTACAGGTCACATTTACATAAAATGAAGTAAACTACCTCCCACAGACCAATCACTCGAGCTCCTAAATGCTTGCTTCCCTAATTGCCACATGGAATAAGGGTGCTAGAGTTTAACCCTGCTCAGACTCAAACATGATTGCACCTTCCACTATGACAAGCCATCTCAGGAGCAGCAGAAGGAAGCAGAAAGAGGGGGGAGAGGGGGGGGATATTTTTGCTGACGTTAAAAATATACAGTATTGATCACGGGTGGGGCAAAATATCAATATGTCAATGTGCATTGCATTATTATCACTTATGATACAGCATTGATACGGTGATATATCGTACTTCAGTCAAATATTGATGTTTTTATGAAATATGTATCTAAGCCGCCGACACGGTGGACGACTGGTTAGCACATCTGCCGCACAGTTCTGGGGACCGGGGTTCAAATCCCCGGATGGATATATTGATTTATCTAAGCCCTCAAAAGAGTTACCACGTGATACTCCTTCAAAAGAGAAGATAAACATGAAAGGCACCTGTCATGATTGGTTCATTTGAGCGATTTTTGTTTTTATTTGGATTTTGTGGCTTATTTCATGAAGGAATTGGTGGGCGTTAAGAAAATGGGTAACTTTTATTTTTTTTTTACAGTTACTTCAAGGTCCCATGCTATCAAAATCCAAAATTTTCCAGTTTTATGCTTTCACACATGACTCAAACTGCATTTCCGGGTTTTGAGCGAGCAACTGACCGTCAAGCCATGCACATACATTGTATTAAAGCATAGGGTTAGTCACTTCCATCCAACAATTGGTGAATTCTGATTCACAATGATAATAAGATGGATCTGTCGCTATGAATGCTTGGCCGCCGAGATATGGCCAACAGTTCATCAGAGCGAAGCCGTTTTCCATATTTAAATTGAGAAGATCAGCAATCCAATCACAGCAAAGCATATTTACATCTTGAAAATGAATGGGCAATCCATCCATTTCAACTGCCATGTGAAAAAAGACCAACTAGAATAGCTTGAAAAGGGGCATTCTGGCCATTTTCAATCCAATCCAAAACACAACCCAAACCCGATAAAAGAACATCAACGACTTTTTTTTTTTTTTTAATGATGGCATGGGACCGTTGAAAAAATAAGATGTGCAGCTCTTGCTGTAATGTATTTACATTACTGTGTTGATCTTATTCGTCCACTTGTATGGTCCCCTCAAGAGTTTAAATGCACCACAGTAGCACATATAGTAGCTTCTGTTGTCTTTCTTTCAAATCGAAGATCCTTGTTGATCTCTGCCTGTTCTCTCCTCCATTGTGTCGGCACCTCACTTCCTCTCACCACTCAACTGCCAGTCTGCCTCTTAAAATATACTCCTTGTAGCAGTGGCAGCTTCCTACCTACACTACACGAGTCGTATTACAACCATGACGATTTCCTTTTCTTTCAATCTCATTTTATAACTATTCCCTGCTATGAATGACATGAGAACAGGCTTTGTGTTGTGGCGCTCTTCTTTCCATCGGTCAGTTCCTAATATTGTCGTAAACAAACAGCAAAGCCCAGATAAACAATGTTCATCAAAACAAATTAATCCACTCAGTGTTACTCCTGTGGAAGATTGAAATGCTATTTTTTATCAATCTTTTGTCCAATTTAACGAGTGAAAATCAGTGTTCTTTATTTTTACAGTGGCAGATAAAGTAACGACTTAGTAACATTTTTAATTATTAAAAAATCAACTTATTCTGAAAAGAGCGTCGAGGCCATTTATTGAATTTACAAAATAATTGCTGTTGTTGTCACTATTGTCAAATTGTGTCAACAGAAATCCTAAAACAACTTCAGTACAGTCACAAAAAATGCACAGTTTAAGAAGCCGGCGCCAGAAGAGGCTTTTAATCCCCATGGAGAGTTCATCCAGCCCCCATTTAGCAAGTTTCCAGAGGAGTGTAGTCAAGTTACTTCGAACCCCTGGGGGTGGCAGGACGAGAGGTTTCAAAAGAGGGTGAGCTTTGGAACTCGGCGAGTGCAGGATTGAGAGCTCTTCTAGGGGTCAGCCAACCAAGAGGTTCCCCTCCATCTTGCTCCTGCACTCTTTTACTATTAACTGGCAGAGTGAAGAGGCTTTCTACTTCTCCGCCACACATTTGTCTCTGTGCCAGCGAACCTGCATGCATGGCCGACTACGCTCGAGTTCATCCTCGGATTGTTTGACTGAGGGGTTCCTGGAACTCATGTCCAGGATGAAGAGCTCTTTAAAGGCCAAGCAACTGCAGAGTGCTCCCCTCTGTCTCCATCAACCTCGAGGCCCATTTCATTAAGGACTGAACTCACATTCTAGTTTGGCAATAGATTTAATATAGCTTGTAGATAGATATATACAGTAAATGCATATTTTCATAATCAAATGTAATCTATTGTGGTAGTTCTACCTACATAACCGAAAAATGAATTTAATCCTCAATGTTGGTTCTCCCAGGTAATTCCAAAGGGTATTTGAATGATAAGTAAAATATACATTTCATTAAGGATCTAACATTTCCAGTCCATCATTTTATCTGCTCTTCATCTAGACAATGTAATCAAAATCAGTTTTCTACATCATCTCTCGGTTCCTGGGAGATACATGTGGGGATACAACAATGTTTTACCTGTTTTCACCCGATTTTACTAAGATCAAAATGCAGGCGCTAAATTGTATGTTCACGATAGCAGATTGTGCACGCTGTCGGTGTGCATATTGTGCATGATTTACGAAAATTGTGGCATGATTGGCAACAGGTGTGAAAGTGGTGGAGAATGCCCTATAAATGAGGCTTTTGTGCTATTGATAGCACTGATGGTTTTTACCATAGAAAATTTGGGAGAGCACTGCAAGAGTAAAATAAAGTTTGAAGTGATGGACCACATTTATTTTGAACCCTTCTGAGTTATGATTTGCAACAGGTTGGACCCCAAAGCATCAAAGCAGGGAGGGAAGGCAGGCTGAATCTCAAAAAAGGGTTTATTTTTCAAAAACATAAAAGGGGCAAACAAGCCCCACAGAAATGTAAATACCAAATTAACCAAAGTCTCAAAAAACAAGTTTCGAAGTAACTTCGAAAGTAACAAAGAGTTTACACTCAACTCAATATAAGTTTATATTGAGGTGTGTGTAAACTCACCTCAATATAAACCATAGCAGCAACAATGATCCGACCAAGACTCAAAGTAACCAGGGAATTACTGTAAATACAAGCAAACTGACGAGACAATGAGGAACACCTGAACAAGACACGAGTGGCTGGAGGGAGCTGATTGGTTAAACCAAACCAAATGAGCAGACGAGACATGAACGTGACACAGAAAAACTAAGGAGAAACGCAATACAATCAAAACCAAGTCAACAAAAACACAAATCATGACATTTTGAATCACACAAAGCTTGCTTAGGAGATCAAGTTGCACATCATTGCAGTCAATCTATTCATTTTGGGGAAGCCACCAACCAAGTCAGTCTCATCTAATCTTATCTAAGTCAGCCCTTAGATCATTTAGAAGCTCCGAAATTGCATTGCTAAATAATCTTATTCAACAATTTTTCTTTCTGGCTTTTCAAAAATGTTTACAGGAGTGGAAAAAAATCTAATTCCCCCATTGCTTCTCATTTTGCCTACTCCTTTCCCTAGCCACAAGAACCACAGACATCGTTACGAACAGAGGTGTCTATATTTCCACCTACCTTGGAGTTCCGTCAAAATCAGCCACCGAAATTTGTTGGATAAATCACATCGCGCGTGCTACGTTAATCCTCTCACATTCCAAAACAATGCACGTTATCAAGTTTGTTAATAGCTTGGTTTTTTTCTGCTCTACCATATTGGATTTTCTTGACTGCCTGCAGCCACACAGAAACAAGTTTTTGTGGGACTGCAAAAAAAACTCATAAAGGCATTTACATTTGACTTTGTGACAAAGGCAATTCACTTTCTAACAAGCACCAGAACCCACAAAGGGACGCCTCACTCCTAAGTGTTATTATTGCACTGTAAACTAGTGAGCAGAAAGCTGTGGAAACAGCACACCTTCACGTCTCGTGACTTATATCAACAAGATTCATCTCCAGCATGACACGACGTAAAAAGCAACGAGCGTAGAAGAGCTATATATCACGAAGGACTCATAAAGTGGAAGTCATTTTTAGTTTGTTGCCGAGGTGTGCCATGTTTGAATGTGCATTGACACACCATGTAGCTAATGATACATGATGACAAATGTCATTCATATGTGTATGCAAGAGGAGTTCTCTACCTTTCTTAATGTGCTCATGTTCACATACATTTGTGTAGAAGCAGCTGGTGAATAGTTAATGTTCCGATATATAATTATATACAGGTGCAACCCCCTTGTTACGTGTCAATTGTGCAAACTATGTGTACAAAAGACTGGATTTACACTGCAGTTTCAAGTGCCCATTTCAGATTTAGTGTCCATATCTGATTTCTTTCTTCGGTACAAGTGACACATATCTGAGATCACTGTGTATACATTCACAGAACACACGAAAAAGTTGGTAAGAGCAAGAACCCAAATCTACTGTTTTATTTATACGGTATAGTACATGTTAAATATGCATTTGTTGGCCCCACGGTTTACCCCGAGATTAAATTATATTTAGACCATATTTAATGACCTCTGCTTTTGAGGTAGTTTATATTTATTTGAATGTTTTCAATGTTTATTTGTGTTGTTTGGGCAGACAATCAAAATAAAGCTGTCTTCAAAATAAGAAATAACTCCAACCGACACTATAAGAATTTGATTGATAGGAATCCAATATGTGCTTCCCTCTAATTACAAAGAATAAATTCACAATCATCCAACATCCTTACAATAATGACAAGAACAAACCTGAAGGGTGCCTACATAAGTCTGAACATTATCAAAGATATAATTGGTAGATCTTACTATGGGCTTCCTTACTTGATCTTTCTCAGTGCTTAACACCAATAAGATTAGTAAGGATGGTGATCAGGGGGAGAAATATTGGTGTTAAGCTAATACTTGAGCATTTTATATGAGCTCTCTCTCCCTCTAATTGTTCCCAGTAGGGCCTGTACTTGCTGAAACAGTTGTTCTCAGCCATAAGGCAACATCATTAATAGCGCACAAGGAACAACCATCCCGACTTTATGATCCATAAATACAGACACTGAAAAAAAAGGAAAAGAAAAACAGCGGCGTAGAGGGACATAACGCAAGTAGACCTCGGTGAATTACACTTACCTCGATCTAATCTATTCATCTGGGGGTGATCGAGAATGCGCTGCTTTCTATGAATTATAGAAATAAGCTCATAATGGAGCGATAAACATATTTTCCAAGGAAAGCCACAGTGGCAGTCACTGGATGATTAGCATAGTCTGTTCTCCATGCAAAAGTATGATTAACTAACAATGTAACATCCCGTGTATGTGTGCGTGTGTGTGTAAGGAGTAAAAGTGCAAACACCATCTATCCATTCATCCATCCATTTTCAATACCGCTTATCCTGTTAATCAGTGGATAGAATTGGAGCCTGTCCCAGCTGACATCGGGAGAAAGCTTGGACAGGTTGCCAGGCAATCGCAAAGTGCATATAGATACAAACGTTCACACACATGCACACCTGAGTGGGAACTGAACCCACGCTTTTTCCACAAAAGTCAAGCCAATGTACCACTACACCATCACTGATGTCTTGCAAATGCCTTTTTCTACAATTTTGTACAGAGCTTTTAACCAGGTCAGTACAATTTGTTGACAAACATTGTTTTGCATTGGATTTTTTATTTGTATCAAGTATTTATTTGCCAATTGTCTGTGAGAAATATAGTTATTCCACTCAGGGAAGAGTGGGTGTAATTTTGAAAGCTCAATTCAGTTGACAGATCAGGTCCCTTGCCTGATAAAGGATTACATATACTTTTATTAGACTACAGTGGCAAAGCTTTCACCTTGGAACAGATGAATTATCTTTGTTTTTTGAACAGATTGTGTTGTGATTGGGTTTGGGACTTGACTTTGTTTTGTGTTAATATCTGCTGTTTTGTGTTGTTTTCCTGTTTCCCTTTACCGTGCCTTCCTTGTCTGCACATTGTGACATTGTTTCCACTTGACCTCGGCAGCTCTGCTCCTCTTGTGTCAGCCAATCGACTCATTCCATGCTTGAGGTCTGTGCACTCAGTAGTCGTCAGCCTGTGTGTGTTCAGTTTCCTCTGTCTGTTCATTTGTCCTCTGGTCATTAAGTTTTCCCGGTGGTCTTCATGGTCCGACTGTCTCGTCATTTTTATTTATTTGTCATTCTTTTTATAAAGGCTGTCCAGGAACTATATTGTCATTGTCAATAAACATTTTTGAATTTCACCTGCATTCCTCCTCACCTTGCCTTTGCCTTCTTCCAAGCACTTGGACTCATCTGCTTTCATCTCCATGACATAACACCAAATATTTGCACTGCCATGGATTAGAAAAGTGACAAAAGATGTCCTGGCTACTTCAACAGGATTCACTCAACATCAATCTCATGCTCCAACCTTGCGTCGTTATATACCTAAATTCCTCCACTTAAGAACAATTAAACCTATATATTTTCTGACTCGTTTCAGAGTTGGAGGACATGATAATTTGCAAAGCATTGGTTGTTACCATCCATCCATCCATCCTTCCATTCATTTGCTATAACAATTCTCATTAGGGTCGCTGGTGAGCTGGAGCCTATCCAAGTTGACTTTGGACAAGTACATCTCAGACTTATATCAGGATGCAAAGCTGGACACCCTATATGCCTTGATTGTGGGAAATTCTGTCACAAAAATAATAAAACAAACCCGAGACCAAGGGCAAGAGTCCAATATCCATAGAGAAGCACTTTCTGAGGTCGATGCGAACCAACCTTCTGCTCTGATTATACAGGGTCTGAATGGCCCATAGAGAAAGAAATGGGGTGCAGGGGGTCATAGAGTTGAGTTTGGAGAGTTTTGAAGGTAAGCAGTGGCAGTTTTTGGAGAATGCAGGAATTGGTAGGGAACAGAGGTGGAGTGGGACTCCACCCCTGTTGTGTGCAGACCGATATGGGACTCGGGAGTTTCATGGAGTTTCAATTGAGTTCACAACATGCTAATGAAGATGTATAATTTTACCCTCAGTTTATCAATCTAAAATAGCTTACCATCACCTCCAACATCGATATTCATATTGTATTTGATTAAAAATCATAATTAAAACTGAATGTACTTAAAATAACACAGTGAGTGTTTATTTGATTTAGTATTTTATTTGATGAGAACATACATTAAGTATACTTAAAATATACAGGGCTTAACAAACCTATTGCACCACCTGTCGTAGCTGTCACATAGACCATCCAGCATCATGAAGTGCTTTAAATTAATGGGGACTCTTGCATTTTCAGTCAGCTAGAATGCAAGTAAATAACTATTAATTGACATATTAATCAAGAAATATTCATGTGTTGTGATTCTTGTGATGTATGTAGAATATTCGTGTTTTAAAAGATGGTCCTTCTTAGGGACCCTTGATGACTTCCCTCTCACGAAAGCTTTTGATTATCCTTCTCTTTTATACGAGGTATAGGAAACCTACTATTCTTCTTGTCAGTTCAAAGCCAGGGAAATTTGCCAAACCATTCAGATCTGATTTGATGATTTTTCTCCCATTAAGTGGTTGTATCTTCATGTCATCCTCGTCCCAAAATTGAAAGTCGTTGGCCGTTTTGTACGGCTCAGGGGTAGGGAGGTTGTTTTTGGTGCATCAACCAACCCAATATTCGCGTGTTCTTCCATTCTAGGTTAGCAGCACTGGTGGTAAACTGCTATCCTCCGCTACCATGCCACCACCAGCAAATGGTATTTAAACAATGCGTTATTGGATTGACAAGCTATGTTGTGATTATACTGTTACCAATCACATGCGTGGGAATTGTTGGACTATTTGATTAGCATAAGGGCATTTCTGCCGACTGCTAGTCCCTCAACGCGGCTGGGAGCGGGCGGGCGGGTTTCCTCCCTGAACTGGGACCAAGATTGAGAGGGGCAATGGTGGGGGGCTGAAGAAACTTTGTACTCGGTAAATTAGCTCTTCGCCAGCATGGCGAATGAGGGAAATTTTCGCCTCACCTCACCCGGTGTCACAGCGCCATTGGCGATAGGCAAATGTGGAGGGCGCACGCCTATTTCCCGGAGAGTGCAGAAGCGGCCCAGCTGCCCATAAAGCAGCCCGACTCACCGCAAATTCTCCCGGTGCTCCCGATTAGCCTGGTCAGGAACCACTTGTTTGTCTCTGTGTCAACTCCACGGTTGACTGACAATTAGTCTAGTGGATAAAGTGTACAAATGATGAATCAATAATTGGACAGGCATTTAATAAAATATGTATTCTCCAGACTGTAAATGGTGTGGATGCAATCTTTAATGAGGACAATTTCTGTAGATATAGTATCAAGACTTTAATGAATTCTAAACCTTTATGTCCAGCTATCAGTCCAAAACACTCTAAACCACAGCACAAAAATAGATGTCTCTCCATCATTTCCTTCCTCCTTTTTCTTTTGCAAGGTTGGCTTATTAGACTGCTGCTTCTTGTTTTTCCCAGACGCAGTGGTTCTATGTAAGTTTGTGCGTCCTCTCCCCATCATCAACAGAACATCTCTCCATCGTGTGGCCCTAATGAGCGACAAACATGGCACAACCGCTAATGACGCAGCTGTGTGTGCGCATTTGTGTCTGTGTGTGTGCTTTGCGTCGCTATCTAGATTAAATGTCTATGCTTTAAGCGACTAAAGTGCTAGTTAGCAGTAGGGGTGTGTCTCCAAGGAGCTGGTTTTGATTCGATACGTGCCTGATGTGAGGCACGAGAGGTCGCCGGGTCATGCCAATTACTTCCTTGTTGAGAGATTTGTGCTCTTTGATTCCCAGATTCCAAAGGGTACTGAGGTTCCAACAGTTCTGCACAGGGTGGAGGGGGGTCAGTGAGCACCGATTAAGGAGGTGTTAATGGCAGCATGATATTTAGACCAGGCAGGGATGTGTATATGTGTCTGCGAGTGTGTTTGCATATGGTCAAATTTAGCATGCATTTTCATATGCATTAATATTGCAGTACAAGACCACTTTCTACCATTCATTAATTTACCATTTAGACTTCAATTAAAATTTAATGCTTGTTTCAGATTTTTGTAACTGTCCCTTTGCATGTACATTTCAAGTGAGACATATCCGATATGACCCATTGATTTAAATAATGGTAACCTCCACACTGGACACTGTATTGTTTATCGTCGACACTCCTCTACTATACCAAAATTAGACCACATTTAATTGTCTACAAAACAGTGTGTTTTCACTATTCATATATCAGATTTACAGATAGTCTTTTTTAATGTGTTTATTTGTGTCGTTTGTCGTGAAAACACAGGAGTATATACCTGTCACCGATGTGTGCATTCCGATGACATCATGTTTGAATTGACAGGGTACTGCACAGTATATCCAATATGTGCGTTTACGCTGCACTCCAATTGGCAGATATGAGATGCATGATTTTTACTCACATTTGGAAGAGGCCTTGATTCCGATCTGAAGATATCAGCTTCCAAAGTTTTTTTAATTTATGCAATTTATGAAATATCCGAATTGTGCCACTTGAACCATGCAGTATAAATGCAGCCTGGAATGAAGCGGCGTTAAATGTTAAATGACAAAGACATGCTACGACAGAATTTGTGTTAGTTTACATACATTTAGTTTACCCTGTGGTCATTAAGCCATTGTTTAATGGAGGAAACACATACGCAGTACAATATATTGTGTTATCCGGGCTTTATTTATATATGAAAGCACGTCTTTGCAAATGTTTGTTGTTTGTTATGTTCTTATTGCTGCTTAGGAGTTGAAAATATTTTAAAAGTCAAGAAAAACATTACGGTGCAGCTAGGGTTCACGAAGAGGCACATTTTGAGAGTCCCAAACTAATCATTGGAGGAATTTCAGAGGGTGTGTCATTTGAAAACAGCCATTTTCTGTAAAATGAGAACTGGTGTCCACCTTCTTCTTGTGTGTGTTTGTGTTTGTGTGTTGTTGACATGGCATCATTTGGTGTGCGTGATGAAGTATTGAACTGAGCAGTTTCTCACTGGGCTCGTTTAACTTCTCATAAAAGATATTCCCTTTATTGGCCCGACCTATCAGACACACACACTCACACTTCCCCCTCTTAATCCACTTCTCCTGGGTTTGGACTTTACTGCTCCCTGCTTGGATGTGTAAGATGACCAGGATCAATGAAATGTTGTCGTCAGGAAAGTATGAATTCAAACTGCAGACCAGTCCGAGGAGCAAAAAGATAGAGATGCCATTGGAGGAGGGGGAATGGATGATATATTTAATGTTTACTGTATTTGCTGTTGAGTAATAATTTCCAAATCTGCCATTCCAGAGAGAGGAAAGTTGCTCACAAATCACCAGATGGATGTATGGTGTGTAATGTTTTTTTTTAGTACAGGAGTAGCTGAAGTAGACTACACACTACTTATTTGAAATATTTTTATATGAATAATATCGGGGGAAGTGGCAGGCAAATGCCCATATGATGCTCATATTTTTCCTTGCTTAGTTCTGGTGTGTTGTAGCAGTATTTTTGTTTTAATTGTGCCAACGGTTTACTACAGTACAGCTGGAAAATAACATAGTCCTTCGATTTTCCACTAAACCCTCATTACAACCGGTTTTCTCTTCTGTAGTGAAATCTTGTGAAGTTTGTATACTGGAGTCTGATGCGGGTGATAGTTTGTGACAAAATCATCTTTGAAAAATAGCATTTAGAGCATATATGACAAATTCAGGCCCGTGGGCTGAATTTGGCTCTCGATGTAATTATATTTGGCCCGCAAGACCATATCAAATGTGTATTAGAGCTGGCCCACCAGTATATAGCACATGCGCCACTAATATTACAAATCCCAAAACGCTTTGCTAGTGTGTTGGCCCATCAGTCTAGACCGGCGAGCGCCCCTTCCCTTTCTGTTGCAGTCGTTAGCAACTATGCTACCAGTCTCCTCGAGCAAATGTACACTTTCCCTTCCCATAAACGGCCAAGCAAAAAATGGAAAACGATTAACTTCCCAGACAGGTGGGAGGCAGATTGTCTGTTCACTAAAGTAAAAGACTGACCTGTTTGTCGAGTGCGGAGCAACATGGCTGTAACAAAGAATATAACAATTGAATTGTTTTGTTAATGCCCTTTATCAACTCCTAGAAAGGGACTGTTAATAGTTTGAAGTTTGGATTTTTATTGAAGGCCATTTGTATTTTTGGGGGGTTGTTTTGTTGTTGGCCTTTGAAAAAAGATTTACAGCAAAAAGAAAGGTAGTTGGAGATAGATAAATAAAAGATGGAGAGACAGAAGAATTGTTGTCTTTTATCGCAAATTTGATTTCTCGTGTTTATAATATTAAAATTTGTTTATTCCAGATTCAGTGGTTAAGCAAAATGTAAGTTTGTTGTCATATGACTTTAACGTCAACTTTAACGCTACATAACGGAAACATGCACATCGCAGTGATTTTTCATTAACTATTGAGTTTGGCCCGCGACGTTGTCCCAATTTTTTATTTTGGCCCAATGTGAATTTGTGTTTGACACACCTGATAGAGGTACAAAAATACACTCTCTATAAACATAGAGTTCATGCTCCAAAGTTTAACTGAATCTTCCCGATTGAAGAAACAAGACTGATTCAAAAAACCTGATTCTGACAAACCTGAGTCTTCCTTCGGGGCCATTAACACAGGGTTATTCTTTTAGCACTTACAAAGAACAACAGAGGCAAAATTTATTTTCTTTTTTGTTACGATGAGGGGGAATTTTTTGTGTGCAGACCGATATGAGACAAGCTACAGTGAGTTTATTGAGCCAAGCAGATATAATGAGAATTAGCCAAAGACACTAAAAATGTGTCAGTAAATTACACGTGTTTCCTTGCAATCTACAGTATCTACTTAATCACTGCATAAAGACAAACAAAAACATATAAAAATCAACTCACAGATAAAAAGACACTCCTTTATCATACACTTTCCTCTCTGTGGTAGAGATAACCCACCCACCATTACGAAGAACGTGACCAATCATGTGTCCTTTTCACCCTCCCTCAGCAGCCACCACTTTATTTATTTATTCACCGGCTCACAGCCCTTTTGTTTGTGAGCATGACAAATTGGAAAGAATAAAATTCTGGGCTTATACAGGCTGCTGGTCCTATTGCCTTTATGTCAAAAGGCGGCGCAGTGGGTTATGAATCATCCAAGTGTTTGTTAAGTTTCTCGGATGTTTTCCCAAAACTCGCAAACTGTTACAAATCAATATAATACAACAAATGGGCACCGTGACTGTTCGGAAGAACAAGGATCATTTGTCAGACCAACTAAAATGTGTATAAAGGTTGACACACTGTCTACAATTACATGGACAACACCATTCTGGTACAAACATTATAGTCGGAACATAACAACGCCAAATAAACATGACTTTTACAAAGAGGCCATGTGAGATACTGGGACGGTTATCGAGGGCCACGCCAATGGGCTAAATTCAATTGTGGTGGTGCTACTTGTGTTTAAAGGTTGTAGGCTGATATAATTAGGAAATAAAAATGGAATGGGAATTGGGTACTTGGACCTGCAGAGTAAATCAAGCCTAACAGATGCCATAGTAAATGAAAGCATATGAAACAAAAACAAGATAATTACAGATATTATGTGTATATAAAGCACTGTAGAAATACGGTTATTTCCGCTTTGTGGTAAGGTTGTTGCTAAAGTTTTTCCATAGACATTAATGGTCCAATGACAACTGCCCTATGTCTCCCAGGTGCATGCTCTTAATTGTTTCTAATGAAGGTTTAAGGCTTTCCACTCCACTCAAACGGCTCTCCTCGCTGCTTTGATTTCATACTTTTCCTTACTCTTTTATGTTTTTGCCGTCTAAGAGCTCCTACCAGGTCTCTTGGAGGATATCCCTGCCCAGACTCTGCATCCTCACGACCAAGATCCTTTAGGATTTAGTCCATCCCTTGGCCAACGCTCTTTTTTACTCTGCATCAAATAACTTGATCATAGGTTCTTATCCTTGGGTTGCTCCCCTCACTCTATATTGATGGTACTCTGCTTTACCCTTTGCCTCTTTTTTTTTTTTTTTTTTTTTGTGGCTGTAATGCAAATTATAAAGAGGGTGCCCAATGCTACAGATATATTTTTTCCCACTGCAAAGCTACTTGGTCCCTATGCAGGCAGACTGTAATAGAGAAAAATAGTACTTGAGTTCTTTGTCAAAATGCACACACTTTTTTAATGGGGTTCTGGCACCACTAAAAAATGTATATACTGTATAGTTTTACATAACTCTGCTACATGAAAGAAAAAGTTATTTGTTGTGTTTCTTCAGCGAATACACCCAAGGTGCGACATGACAGAACTCTGAGAGAACACTTAGTCTATCTTGTCATCCATCATATTTTGCCAGCGTAAGTGTGTCGTCTATAACTTGACCAGGCCAGTGCATTGTTCTGCTAGGTCAGTCCCCCTCACTGTGAGTCATGGATTGTGAGGAGCGGTTGAGAAACAATGTGGAGGTTAGTGAGGGAAAAGGCAAGGGAGAGAACGAGTATGGAGAAGAGACAGAAAAACAAAAAAGCCCTGGAGTGTAACTCAATATAGGAGAAAGTGTCATGTTGACAAATGTAACACAGTGTGATCTATTGCGGTGCTTGTTTTACCACACTTATACCCCGCACTATGCTAAGTAGTTGCCAGGCTGAGCAGGCATAAACACAACGACTATCCCTATTGTAGCAGCTCTAACACTAAGTACCAATAGAGAGCAAAGAACAGCTAAACAACTTGTTTCTGAGAGAAAATGAGGGGATATTAATTTAGTCTTGTGTTTTCATTCTCTAGTTTTTGTTGTTACTTGTTCTTCTCCTCACTTCTCTCTCAGCCTCTGAGTGGAAACAAACCAATATTTGTCCTCATTACTAATTAAACTGCGGTACAAGAATGCAATGGAGGAAAATTGACGACATTGTTTGGAGACACACACTCAAGGCACCTCATCTTCTGTGTGTGTGTTGTGATCTATGAGCAGTGAGTTGCTGTTGCTGTAACATCAACCTGCAAGCCATTCATAATGAAAGCAGGTGAATAATAAATGGTTGTTGTCTGGGGCCACGGTCGGCTCCGCTGTGCCCTGGTGGCTGTTTAAAATGAACAGGAATTAGTGGACTAAAATGTTGAGTGTGCATGCGTGTGTTTTTGCGTGTAAGATACAGATAGACATTTTAGTTTTGAGGCACAAGGGATAACCATTTACAACAAGGTTGATTTGAGCAGGGTTGTGACAGCTATAGTGAACAGAGAATGGAACATTTAACAGCAAAGTTCCTTTCCTTCGAGATTATAAACATTATTCTTGCAACTTCCTCAAATCCATTCAGAAAAAGGCAAATGATGTAATAATTTATTGGCATGAATTCACACTGTAGTTTAAACTCCTTAATAACCACCATAATAATGTAAAAAAAAAAAAAAAAAAACAGCTATAATTATTGTGACTTCATTTGAGGGCTCCACAAATATTGTACATAATTTTTGCATTTTCTTTTGGCTGCACTTCTGTAGGACGCACAACCCGGCTTTTATTGATGACTAGGATGATCTCTTAAAACTCTCGTGAGACTTGTCACAGTTACGTCAAATAGCGCTGTGAGTTTGTGAGTGAAAATGCAAGGAGAAATGGCAGACTCGGACAGGGTTCGCAATGCTCTGGCAAGTTTAAAGTCCTAAGTGTGAGGCAATTCGAATTGTATGTGAAAAATATCATCGAATCAAACACAATCGAATCATAAACCCATTGAATCCAACCTAATCGAATCTTCAACTTTAAAGTGTACCGTCATTGAATCGTATTGCACTCCATGTATCGAGATACATATCAAATCGTCTTTTATTGGACAGATGCACACCCGCAACCGTGGGTCCTGACTCCTGATCCAGCTAATGTCGACCGCGAAAATGCAACTCTCTAAGAGGAAATTCGCCATCTCTCTCACAATATTTTTGTGAAGAATGCAGTCATTTGGCTTGGAGATAGATGGAGCGGAAATAATCGAGCTAACTTAGTCTGTACTCCGGAAGTGCATGGCATATAGTCAATTGGAGGTTTGTCTTGCAGTAGATTGCCACCCAAAACACACAGTTGTGTTAGCAAGGCTGTCGATGAAGAAAAATGTTTGTTTTTTTCTTTTCAACTGAAGATAAATTATTACAGTACTATATATTATTAAGATTTCCCTAAGAGTGGAAAAGAAAGAAAATGTCTCACTGGTGCGAGAAACAAGTGTGTCATTGAATCAATACTGCCATTAATGAATCTCATTCTCCAATGAGTGATGGGTAATGAGTAATTCATTACTTATTTATGTACATTTGCATTTGGGGCGACACTGTTTGCCGGAGTAATGGTCTTACTTAGCCACAGAGACAACACATGTAGATAGACACTATATTGTCCTTCTGAGATATCCACTAATGTCCCATTCACTTCTACTTTTGTGCATTGGTCTAAATTTTAACTAGAGGAAAGTGAGATGCTTGGCCATTTGTACTTCTGAATGAGCTTGTTTTCTGCACCCGCATACCCCTCGTCACATATTGTGCTCCCTCAGCGCTCCACTTCTGGACTTACATTTAAGTGAAACAAAGGGCTCACATTGACATCCTTCCCCTAGTGCGTCTGTATGTAACGTGTTAATTATAGACTGAAGTTCTTCTAAGAGGGACTAATAAAAGTTATTTTATTTGTTTTATAGTCTATTCATCGGCCCCATGCAGAAAAATATTTCGTTTTCCATCTCTAGTTTATTCAACACACAATAACCAACTCAATTTAGGTCAAGATATGCTCCTAGATTTTAAGACAAACACGTGCTATTTTAATGAGTCACATGAAGTTCAAGGTTCAAGTGACACAATTTCATGTTTTTTTTTTTTGGTAACAATTTGTATATGGGTCGAGGTCGTCGAAAGCAGAAAAAAAACAGAGTCAGGCCTCTTTCAAATGTAGATTTAAAAAAAAAATCACAAATAAATCAGACACAGCCTGTCGCAACCTTAGAAACTTCTGTGGGGACAAAAGTGACCAAAAACAATTAGCCCAAAAATATTGGATGACAGGGAACTAGCCTGGAGTCACCACGTGCAGAACATTTCCTTTTTATGGGTTGTCTTGCGAATTGCTTCTCATTTCCACCTGCTGTCATTTTTTCTTGTAACAACAGCAGGTGAAGTAGATTCACAATCAGTTCTGCTTCTGAACTGAACAGGTTAATACCCAAGAAGTGTGATTGACATGGAGTTACATTGTAGTGATTACAGGTATGTGCTCCATATGTTTCTTTGTGCAGTGTATTAATTACAAAAGACAATCAAAGGTAACGATTGCAGGATAAAAAAACAAAACTATAGTGCGAGTTCCACAACTACTGAGATACAATGTATCAGAAACATGAGGGCCAGACATGATCTGACAAAGACCAGAAGCAAGGAACTAAATACGAACAGACTGACGAGATACTGTATAGGCACACCTGAACAAGACAAATGGCTGGTAAGAGCTGATTGGCTGACCCCAGGAGCAGGGCTGATGAGACCCAGTGCAGATAATGACATGACAAGCAAACAGGGAAGACACGAACAGCAGATGAAGAAAAACACCAGATAGACCAAAACATTAACAGAAACACAGATCACGAATGAAAAAACAGATCATATGACAGGACACAGTTGATTTCTGCGGTAGTATAATGCAATAGTATAATGTCAAGGTAACCATGTATTTAAACCAAGGTAGAGACATTCATTGCTGGCTACCTACATGATATGTTATGTTTGAGCTATATTCATTAAATATCAATAAATATTGAATATATTTTGGCAGCTCGGTTGATGAATGGTTAGCACATCTGCCTCACAATTCTGAGGTTGGGAGTTGGAATCAGAACTTGCATGTTCTTCTTGTGCTTGCGTAGGTTTGAAACTAATTTAAGTAAAACCTAAATGCATGTTTGTAACTGAACGTTTTTTGACAATTTTATCCTGAGGAAAAAGAGCACAACATACATAAGGGAAAAAAAATAGGAAAAGCAAAAAAAATATTCAATTCATTCTGGGTGTTTTGTACATGGTGGCATGGGGGGCGACGGCTTAGCATATCTACCTTACAGTTCTAAGGACCCGGGTTCACCTATGTGGCGTTTGCATGTTCTCCCCGTGCTTGCTTGGGTTTTCTCTGGGTACTCAAGTTTCCTCCCACATCCCAAAAACATGCAAGATAGGTCAATTGAAGACTGTATATTGTCCATAGGTTTGAATGTGAGTGTGAATGGTTGTTTGTTTAAATGTGTCCTACCATTGGCTGGCGACCAGTACAGGGTGTACCCCGTCTCTCGCTCAGACTCAGCTGGGATAGGCTCCAGCACGCCCGCGATAAGCGGAATGGGAAATGGATGGATGGATTGTTTTGTACACCTTTATGTTTGTTTGTAGTTGCATTTTTCAATAAAGAAAAGCTTAATGTATTTTCGAGCTCAGTTAGTATATTTTCAGAGATTTGTGTGTGTGCACGTGTATGTATGTACAATTTTGCTTCGAAACAATCACCATCTGCCACAATTGGTGAGCTTGACGTGCATGTAGCATCAGCCTACAGCAACAGGTACATACAAGCCCACACACACACACACACACACACACACACACTTGGCTGCTCATGCAGATCATGCAGTCAAATCATTCAAAACCACGGAAATCAAAACACAAGGGACGCATATGGTCTGTTCCTCTTCAGACTTTGAAACTGCTGTCATTCACCTATCAAACATCTGTCTGTCTCCTTCTCGCTCTCGCTCTTTTTCCGACACACACGCACGCACAGAATTAGGAGCAATACTCAAGGTTGGTCATCCATGTGGACGAATGATGTAAAATCTTTGGGACATCGTCTCTGAATGTCTGTTTGTGCATGACTGCTCGGGGCTTTTTCCATGAATAAGAGTACGATGGCGTCTTGTTGAGTGACATCATTTATTACTCAAACACAAGTCTAAAACATGTTTAAGACAGGCTGGCAAGATCTAACTGTCATATCTCTACTGGTGGGAACCATAGATCACATAATCTTTCGATATGTGCTCTTGCTTATGAGATGAGGGGGGAAAAAAAAAGGGAAGAAGAAGAAAAACCAACAAAAACTGACACAACAGACACACACACACACATACATACAGTATGCCTTTGGGCTGTACTTTCACCTCCACTGACATTTAACTAAAAACCAATCTCCATGTCTGCCATCTACAGTCCCTAACCTCAGGGCTAGAAGGAGGAGAATGAAGTGGAGTGCGTGCGCGTGTGTGTGTGTGTGTGTGTGTGTGTGTGTGTGTGTGTGTGTGTGTGTGTGTGTGTGGAGGGAGAGCATGAGGATGCCCATTGTCCCCTGGGTGAGGTCAAGGTCTCTGTCCCCTACTCAACATCTCCACCCTCTGAACACACTACTCCAATAATCATGCCATTGAATCAAATATATAATCAGAGAAAATGTCCCCTTGTCACCACCATGCCATAATCCGGCAGGAATTGGAATTGGAAAACTTATACAAGGGTTGGGCAGCGCGGTCAGAGTTGTGCCCCAGGGCGTCAGCAGAAGAGTGGGAACGAAGGGGGAGCGAAAGTGGGAGAAATGGAAGTGGAGAGAGGGATTGTGATGTGAACGTGATTCATTACTGGCAAAAGAAAAGAGGATAGTGACAAAAAGAAGAGAAAACATGAAGGGATGGAGTGTGTCTTCATTTGAGTTTCATGGTGTCAGTACTCTATCCACTTAAACTGACTTGATCCCTCGGGTTTTTTTTTTTTTTTTTTTTTTTTTACATCCCTGCAATCTGTAGTGATGCACCGCAGGTTAACTGTTAGCCCAAGGGCCTACAGTCACCTAACCACCCCCAACCACCAGCCTCCCCTGAACAACAGCCCACTCAATGGTACAGTGAAATCATTCAGGTGAACATGAAATTAAGGGCTGTAAATATGGCTGTTTCATTATTCATCACAGTACTTTCATTTGTTTGTATAAAGATGTACAGTATACTGTTAGCATTCCAAAATGAGATTGGCTTTTTGTTTTTGCACGAAACAGAACTAATGTGATTTTCACTGATATTTTTCTCTTCTACAGATATGACAGCTTATTTGTAGTAACGGGAGTCTTGTGTGGTGGTGTTTCTGCCACTGTCATGTTCACAACTGCTGAGGACCCAACACATGAGGATTGACTGCAGGCACTGACAAATCTTTTTTCATTTAAAAAATACATTTATTTTTACACACAAGTAAGATACTGTTGGTTTTTGTTTTACAATTAATGGCTGATTTTGTTCGCCTCGAATAGTTTTGAGTGGTTCTATTCCTTACAAGAAGGTTAGCAGTCATTTCAGGACAACCAGTAGATCTGCTCAAAAGCAGATCTACTGGTTGGAAATATATTTTGACTATTTCTGAAGTTTAAATATATGAAACTTCCTAATTTGGTTTCATGTGTTTCTTAGATATATTTTGAAATGTTGCAAAGATCAGATCATCCTCCCTCAAACATTTTTTTTTAACTCACACCTTTATAAAAAGGACACTCTCGTAACATAGATTTTTTTCTTGCCCTGCTCTTTCTCCAATTGTTCTTTTTCCATCCAGTCTTTTCCCCTCATTCCTTTTTATTTGTCTCCGTCATTACCCCAACGCGCTTCCTTCATCTCCTTGTGTTTTCGGCTCATTCTCTTTCCCCACCACACCTTCCTTCCTGGTTGTCATGGGAAGGCCAATGCTGTCAGGGAAGTTTTCCCAACCTCCTCATCCTCACATTTTTCATCAACCACCCCCCCGCCCGCCCGCACACACACAGACACACACACACAGGGCCAGCTCAGCCCCTCCTTCTGGTCTCCTGTCTGTCCGTGGTGCAAATGCATTTGTTCAATACCTCCAGCAAACAGATTAGCAGGCTGTTATCAGCGACAGGGCGACAGTGATAATGGTTTTCACCACATCTTCCCTCTGCTACAGATTAAAATGGGGCAGGTCATCCAGCACAAGCACACAAACACACGCACGTCCATGTTCACTTGAAAATACTTGCACACACCTTTAGAACCACCTAATCATTCCAATAATGTTTTTTTTTTCATACAGTTTTAAAGTCACAGAAGAACATACAATAACTATTGACCAACAACAGGATGCAGCAATCTTTTTCTTCTTCTGTTCTTATAACGCCTTCCCTCCCCCTTTTGTAACTCAGCTCACCAGTTTGTTTCCTTTCCAAGCCATTGTTGCAAGACAGGGCCAAAAGATACAAGAAAAAGTCACTTTCAATCTGATACACAATTGTTTTGGCATTTCACACACACATCCATAAAAACTGTTAACATTAGAACAGGTTTTTTCTGTTCGTCTGATTGACCATACATCTTAATTTTCAATGTCCTAAACCGGTTAAGAAAACCGAATCTCCGAATCTGGTGTTAACTTGTCGGATGTTATCCTTTATCAGAAAAAATGTTAAGGCTCAAGTGAGCCTTTTCTCAAGATCTTTGCTTTGATGCCATATATGATCCCACTATTGGATATAGCCTCCTGTGGATTTATGATTTTTTTTTTATTTTTGATTTTTTTTTACTCTCACGTGACCCAATTTGAATTTACAGTATGTCATGGCAGTGTACGCTGAAAAGAAAGCTGATGGAATTGATTACTGTTATAACTGAATTAGGCACGTAACATACGTGGATAAAAATCTGTCATTTATGTGAACAATGACGTCTACAAACAACACACCTGTGGCAAATCAAATCTCCAGTGAACGCTCATACGTGCATAGGCCATTAAATAGAGGGGGGGGGGGGGGGGTTATTGACGTTGGCATGGAAGAATGCTTAAATGGTTGATAATGCTTAATAATGCAATTTAAATAAAATTGTTTTTATTTATTTTCTTTTTTTTTTTTCTTTTTTACCTGTCCTGCTTGGCTGCTTCATTATGCAGAATGGAGTATCTGTATTGTACGTTTTATGTCGGAGCTTTATGGCCTCTGTGATTAGTTGTATTATAATGGATATTTATTGAAAATTGCAGACTGACAGAATGAGGTTTGATAGAGGAGAAACAGAGACAAAAGACAAGACGGGACACTAGCAGGAAGAGAAACAATCCAAACAAAATATTAAACGATGATTACAACGTTACCTTGGAGTCGCTTTTTATACTCAAGAGTAATGCTACACCCTGGGAGTGAGGGACAAGACTGTAAAGAATAGAAAAGGGCATGACGGGCACAGGACAGGAACAGAAGAAGTCAAGGGTAGTGAAAACGCCAGTGCTACTGGAGTGTGGTGGGTGTGGCTATGTTATACTTCAACACCTGTAGAAACTGAGCGTAAGCGTTCATTTATTTTCAACAGTCTATTATCCTCATTTCGAAGCCATTCGCTCGACTGCCTTGCTTCCAGTAGTGTCAATGTTAGATTTATTTTTTTTTAACCAGTCAGATTTCAGATTCAGCACTTTTGCCCTTTGTGCAGGCTTTGAGTGACAGCAGCATTTTTCTGTCCTCTGATTGGTTGAGCCAAATGGTCTTGCAATATTCACTCCTCTGATTGGTGGAGCTAAATAGTCTTGCAACATGTGCAATGGGCGACAGAGGAGGACAAATGTCGGGCATTATTATAAAAGGAATTTCCGAGGCATACTTTGAGATAAAAACTGGACAATGTGAGGATAGGTCGGCCAACGCCGTCGCTGGCTGGTTTGGCAATAATGTAACTATTAAGCAATAATGTTTTTCATCCCAAATATGTGACATGCCTCTCTCTTTCGACAATGAAGAGCATTATTATATTGCCATCCATCTATCCATCCATCCTTTTCTATCCATCCACCGCTTATCCTCACCAGGCTCGCGGGTATACTGGAGCCTATCCCAGCTAACTGCGGCCAGGAGGCGGGGTACATCCTGAAAGGGTTGCCAGCCAATTGCAGTTGTTATATTGCCTTTTTGCATATTAATTTGTACAAATTGCGAGTTGACAGTGCATGTCAGCACAAACCAAGCATCAAGTTAAAGGAATGTGCACACAGCACTTCCACGTTCAGTGTAAGGTGGCATGTGAACTTACAATCACCATGTAACACATTGCGACAACACGGAAAACGTGTTAAAACTCAAAACGAGTTAACGATGAACAAAGCGGAACACTATAGTACTGTTGTCCGGAGAAGCAACTCGTCTTTGGAAAATAAAAACCTTTGATGCCATTTTGAGCTTGAAAAGTACCAGCTCAGAACTATTGAAGATACATTACCGATTACACAACCCCAGGTTATCACACAGTTAACAACAGAGGTTATTTTTCATTCAGCTGGCGCCCCAGTATCTAGTAAAGTATTGACAGCCGAAACTGTTATGCCATCTGACCTTTCCACCAGAAATGAATAATGTGTTGCCGTGCATACTCTGTAGACCTTTCTGGTAGAGCAAAGATCTGGGAGAGGGTGCAGAAGAACATTTGTTGCTTTGAAAGTTTAATATGGTCACAGTGGCCTCCAGCATTCAGCCTGTAAATAGAGTTTGGAACCACCAAGACTTCCTAGAGATGGCCTAAACTGCATGATGGCCTAAACTGGAATTTCTTTCTTTAAAAAAAAAAAGTGTTAACATTTCAAAATGATGGGGTGTTGTGTGTAGAAATATTGAGAAATAAATGTATTCCATGTAGATTAAAATGTAGATAAAGTGAAGTGCTGTGAATACTTTCCGGATGCTCTCAAATCTAGCAGGAAGGTGCAGAGATTTGGGTGATAATGTATTGTATTGACGTGAGCAGCATGACAGCATTGTGGATCATGACTTTCCAATCGCAAGGGTTAAAAATGGTCTTACATGTTTTGCTACTGCACTTGTACTGTAATGATTACTTTTGTTGCACTTCAAAGTCAAGATTTCTCCCCTTGAAATCCCCTGTAGCGGTGCCTCAGCCCACTCAATAATTAAAGCCAAAGAGGATGCTCTGTGTTTTACAGGAGTCCACAGAGGTGTTTTATCACTGTTTACTGAATAAGCATCATGATCATCCCCTCCTTGAGCTGCCACCTTATCGTGGTGTAAGGGTTTGTGTGTCCCAATAATCCTAGGAGCTACGTTGTCTGGGCCTGGCAGGATCACCCATGGCAAATAGGTCCTAAGTGAGGGACCAGACAAAACACGGTTTCAAAAAAAAAATACAGGAAGATGTTTTCCCTTGCCCAGACACGGGTCCCCATCTGGAGCCAGGCTGGGAGGTGGGGCTCGAAGGCAAGCACCTGGTGGCTGGGCCTACACCCATGGGGCCCAGCCGGGCACAGCCCGAAAGGGTAACGTGGGTCACCCTTCCCATGGGATCACCACCTATGGGAGGGGCCATAGGGGTCGGGTGCAGTGTGAGCTGACCGGTGGCCGAAGGCAGGGACCTTGACGATCCGAGCCGTGGCTACAGAAGCTGGGTATGGGGACGTGGAATGTCACCTCTCTGGCAGGGAAAGAGCCCGAGCTGTATGTGAGGTCGAGAAGTTTTGACTAGATATAGTTGGGCTCTGTTCCACAAATGGCTTGTGCTCTGGTACCAGTCCTCCAGGAAGTGATGTGACTGTATGCTAATGATCAATATAGTTTTTCTTCTTTTTTTTGTTTCGATTCTCTTATTTTTATCTCGCTGTTGCTGACTGAAATAATCAATGTATACTGTGATTAAAACAATATATGAAGATTGGCATAAAACTTACATCAATTTACCTCGTCACAGGCTCTCATGTAGCTCAACTTAAAGATTTACCTTTCATTTCAAATTGGAAACCAAAATTGGGTAGATAATGATAATGACTGGGAGGGTTAGAGCAAGGGATGTCCCCGATCTTTGTCAAATGTGGGCCTGTGAAGCCCTTTGATACAAATAAACTTGACTTGACAACGGTCCCATTATTATGCCAATAAAATCAAATGGACAGCCTTTCCTATTTATGAACAATTATTTTTGTTATGTTGTTCTTTATCATGTACTGTACAGAACAGTATAGTTTACAAAAATACTTGTAAATGTAGTCTTTAAAAGGTCTTTAAACTGCGTGCCTGAAAGTCAGATGGTGACAGCGTAGCTCAGGCAAAATGAAAAACGGCAGGGGCAACATTTCGGTTTGTGAAAACATTTTTTTTAAAATGATTGTGACCTCGCATCTATTTAGCACGCAATTTTGGACCTTCTGAATGATCGAAGGCTGACTTGGACACAGTCATAGTTAGGCGTTATGCCATATCACCTGTGACAACGCTGCATTTCCGTGCATCTGGGTCCGTTCATGACAATTGGTGTTAACCTCTCCCAGAGTTTTCCGCGTGTGCTCTCCAAAGTTTCAATGTTACACAGGATGGGCGCATCCATCCAATTTCCATGCACTTGGGGTATGTTAAATCAAACAAAGCACGGCTTTTATGGCTTCCCCAAACTTGTTGTAGTGAAGGATTTATTTTCTGGAACTCAGTAATGTGTGTGTTTGCCTCTTCCACTAACGCTTTCAATCCCATTTTTTCAACCATTATTTTTTGCTTGCTATACTCAACCAAATTATTAATTGTGAAAATCTAACTAAAGTGCAAAATCATCTTTTATATCCAGCGGTGGCCACTACTTTTACACCTGTTCCCAACAGTGTGTGCGATCTGTTAGAGTGAATGAACATGCATTTCGCGCCCGCAATTTGGGATCTTAGTTAATCAGGTCGTCAGTGTTACAGAAGTAAACACAGAGATGAGAGGAGCCAAAAACACATCATATTCTTAACTTGACTCTATGCCCTTTACTCACTCTTGTTGCCATACTATCCTAATACAGTAATTAAATTTTTTTTTGCCAAATTGTACATTCCACTTGCTAGAATTTACTGCACGTAACTGTAAATATGCTTCGGTTTGTGTGTTGTCCTTGTGTGTAAGAGAGGAAGCACATGTGAGAGGGATGTGTGATAAGATATACATATTTAATGAGATGGAATGAGATGTGGGTGAGGGCAAGGTCAGGGGTGACACATGCACACACATATAACACATTAAACATGCGTAACCACTCATAGACAAGATAACGTATCTGTGCAATGTGTAGACCTGTGCAGTTATACCCTCGAAGTAGCATGTGTGTGAAACATGCTCTCATTAGACTGGCTGCATGGGATTAACAACAGAAGTGACATTTGGTGGCTTGTGAGAAACCAGTCTATAAAAACAGAACAATGAAGAAAGGTGAGTGTGTGAGGGGTATGGAAATGTTTTTATGCTGTTTATGCTCTTGTACCCCTTGACCAGGTCCCCAGTGTTTGTTTTTTACTTATGTAAAAGTGAATACCGCGATTGATGACGACCAGTCCGGGGCGTACCCTACCTCGCACTCAGTGTCAGCTCAGATAGGCTCCACCTCGTTTGTAGCCCCATGGTAGATCAATAAATAGATAAAAGTGATTATGCGATCTTGGTTTATTATCGATCTCTTTCTGATATAAAAGTCCCGTGAAGAATTCAGGGTAAAAAGGTAACTATTTCATTGTCTTTTAAGGCAAAATTTACACTTATATTTGTTGCTTGCGTGTGTTATCAAAGTCATCATAACAAAGTACATGACGTAACTTGAGAGTAACTCAAACCTTGCTTAGATGTGAATTTAAAGATTGAGCTTTATCATTTTCTTTGAATTCACACTGTACGGACCTTCCACACACAAGGTTTTACTGTGCTGAACTCAAAGTCAAACCAACTCACAGATTCACTTAAATAATGCCACTAGGCAGAAAATCCATGTCCTGCAATTGGATCATTCCTGACATGTACCAACACACCTAAGACCTAAACTGGATGAATTTGTCCATTTTCACTTAGATGTTTTTTTTTTTTTTTTACAGGAGCAAATCATTTACTTGAGAGTGGGTTTTGCAGTTGACTTACTGGCTTACTGAAAACACTGCACTGCTAAAAAAAAAATAATAAGAATAAAGGAGGCAATTAAAGCACACATCCTAGATTTCTGTGAATGAAATACTGTATAGTTGATTCTACATTAATACATATTAAGAGGAATTCGCAATCAATCAATTTCCCAAACACTGAAGACTTAAGGCTCAGTGGCAGCCATGGCCCAATGGTTAAAATGATGACCTGCCACCGTGGCGACCCCAGTTCAAGTCACCAACCGGCAGAAAGAATGTGGGTGGGGGGAACACCGGTCAGCTTGACAGAACTTGAAAGGATCCACCACCAACATCACCTGGACTCAAAGCTGTGGGGTCCTTAAGCAAGACACTGGTACCCCAAACTGCTCCCCGGGCACTAAAATGCCCCCTGTTCCAGTGTGTTCCACTAACAGGTGTGTGTGTTAGCTCACTTTGATGGCTAAAATGCAGAGAACAAATGTCCTGTGGATGCATGCATGCATGCATGTTCATGAAAATAAAGATGATTCTTCTTCTTCTTCTAGACTTGTACACCTGTTGATGGGTATTTTGGCCCAACTGCTCTCGCTGTTTTAGATTTGAAGGGTGTCTTCTTCAGACTGTATGTTCTGTCGATTTCCACAGATGTTCAGTGGGATATGGATCAGAGCTCATAGAGGGACACACCTTCAAGAGCTAATGTGACTTCCCAAAAAAAGCTCCAGTTTTCTCATCTGCCCAAAGGACATTCTCCCAGAAGGACTGTAGCTTGTCACTATGCATGATGGCTAACTCTAGTCCCTTTGCCAAATCTTCTCTGCCAAATCCAAATGGGTTATTTTGCTCTTGCCATTGACTCTTGTTTGGTGTTTGGTGGCTTGGATGCTTAAAGTTTGAAGAAACCAGATATATTGGCATTTAACGATTTAACAATCAGGAGCCACAGTAGCGGTGGGGGTCACCAGCCTGGCCACACACTGTTGTAAGGTGGCATCCAATCAGTAAGCCAACATGGTTGTGTTGGACACTCTGCCCAAGCTGATCCCACAAGTGTTGAATGCAGAACTGCTGGCAAGCCATTGCAGTCTCTAAAAAACTCCACTCTGTGGGGGTGAACGTTGCCATCTTGAAGGACAGAGTTCGGGCCCAGCCTTTGGAGATATGGGATTGGGACTTTCAC
The DNA here is from genome assembly GCF_024500275.1 of Phycodurus eques. Classification (NCBI taxonomy): domain Eukaryota; kingdom Metazoa; phylum Chordata; class Actinopteri; order Syngnathiformes; family Syngnathidae; genus Phycodurus; species Phycodurus eques. Next base: position 6,519,941 of record NC_084537.1, read on the forward strand.
CCTATGATCCAACTACTGTGGGCCAAATCTGGACTCACGGCTGACCATAAGAGTCTCCACAAGTTTAAATGTTGCTTACACCAGCAGAAGCTCAAAACAAGAGTCAGCGGCAACAGCAAAATAAGCTGTTTGCCTTTGGCAGAGAAAAATGTGCAAATTTTTCATTGGCACTCAGGGATAATAAAGTAACCCTTCAGTATTGTTCAACAATAGGAACAAAATGCAAGATTTGCCAGGTACAGTATTTGCTTTGGAATGCGAATTATCAATTATAGTGTGCATAACTGCAAAGTGCTTCATTTTAATACTGGAAATGTTGAGGGTCAAAAATGTATTGTTTAGTTTAAGAACGAGTGAGGCTGTTAGAATGAGTGTGCTGTTACGCTGAAAGGGTCTGAAATGTAACGCGCATGTGCGGACATAAGATATAGAGTTCTGTTTGAGGAACACAGACGGCAGATGTGTTTTATTCCTCCTAAAGTATAGCTGTAACCACGGTTTTCGTACACAAAAGATGGCAATGCCCGACACTATTTTGTACATTGTTGTTTCCCCCTATAAAATCCACATGAAAGCTAAACATACCGTGTCAAGACTTCAAATCTAATACAGTAAATACTACTGTTGTTCGATGTTGGTCGTGCCGCAGCAGTTCAAGTTACCTTCATAATTAGAATAAAACAGACATTGAGTGGGTAGCACATTTATTAAAGCTGTGATCCTAAAAACAGAACTAATCCACAAAACCTAGCACTTTTTCCCTCCTGACTGAGTTTCATTCCCTCTTGTTTCCTTCTCCTTTGTCCACAATTTTCCATTCCCCCTTTACCGCAACTTACCATTTCATCATTTCTTCTCCTCTCCAGGCCATTTCACACCATTTCTTTTCTCTTTTCACCAGGTTTCCCCTCTCTCCCGTCCACATCTATCCCTCTGTCATGGCAGCGATGATTATGACTAGTGAGCATAATGCATAGCCATGAATAGGACTGTCTGTTTGATTGTGATGTATAGGTTTTCATTACTGCTTCCCAGCCCCTGTCATTAGGCAAAGGGTGGATGGGGGAAGGATGAGGGAAGGATGGTGTTGGTAGGCTATCTATTTATCCACTAATTTTTTTTAAGAGAGAAAAAAAAAAATCCCCCACCATGTATGGTGGCAATCAGAGACAAGGCAGTTCGACATGTGGGAGTGGGGACCCCCTCATTAACATACGATTAATACCTCCGTGGAGTTTTTTTTTTTTTTTTACATGAAAAAGAGGAACAAGGATGGAGTGTGGGTATTTAACACACATACAATGACAATTAAATAGTTGGTTATTTTTATATCATAAATGCATATTGAATAGCAATTGTTTTTGTGTTAATTCACTCTTAAATCTTTAAACGTTTCGGGGTATCACATGCATCTCCCTTTAGGAGAGTAGAGAATTCACACACATGGCTGATAATTATTTTTATGGCCTAAATGAATATTTGTTTAACTGAAGAAGTCGTTACATTGTTTCTATTGTTTTTCTGCCATGTATTTCAAATGTACACTGCTGGTGCTAATGCTACAAAGAAGAACATAGTGTCATCTGAAAATGCTGCTGACCAACACTCATTCGTTCTATACTGACCTCACTTTATATTGGAACCATTTTCTTTTTTTTTTTTTCTTTTTTTTTTTAAATTCAAGTAACATTTTGAACTTGTACAATGTTTTTATACCATATACATTACTCATTGCACCGGCTTGCCAACTACACACAAGTGCTGGACGAGCTGGATCCTTGACTGTCAAATTTGGTGATTAATAACTATTAAGTATAAACAAGAAATGACAGAAAGAGAGAGAGGGTGTTACAGTTGAAATTACTGACATAATATTGTATATAGGAGACTTGGTTGGAGCTAAAAGGTTCATATTTTTGCAAGAAGGGACAAAAGTAAAAGCAGCTTACACAGTGGGGGTTCAAAGAATGCTTCTTTGAACTTCTCTTTATACCGGTGGAAGTCAGGCTGCCCTATTGTCACTAAACATGAACTATGATTTATCTGTCTACCATTGATGTCTTGTATTCCAGGAAGATGGTCTTGTCTGACTTCATCTTCCTCTGATTTAGTCATGCAGGAACTATTACCCAATCACAAACATACTCAACAGTCTAATCAGTCTTACTCAGTAATAAGCAGGTCACATATGTAAGATTTACAATAATAAGTAAGAATGTACAGAAAAAGAAGGGCAAGAGCTTGTGCTTGGGATTGCAACGGGAATGTACAAAAAAAACGCACAGTGAGGCCAATGAACACAAAGGGTACCGGTAAGATACACCATATAATCCATAGATCATTTTACACTTGAGACTATGTGAGTCCTGGGATGCACATGTCATGGAAACAATGAGTCCCAGCCCTGGAACAATGAGTCCTTGCAACTTATCATCACGGAATACAGATACAGTGATCCTCCACTACGTTACGGTTCTTGCTTCACGGTCCTGCTATATTGCAGATGGTTTTTACAGTTGTTACTCTTTAATATTTTATACTGTTTGTACAATATTTTGTCTTATCCTTTGCTCTTGCTCTCTCTCAATATATTATGTGTTAAGGCCTGCCACAATAGCACATTTTTTAGAACAATATATTTTCCGAAAAACTTTCAAGATAAATGATAATATCGTTGACTTTTATCATTTTTTTAATCCCACTGATACAATGATATTAGAGCGTAACAAAGAATTTTAGACATCTTACAAATTCTGCCCTGCTAATCAAACATCTGAGCACAACTGTGTAATGTTCTCTCATTTACTAACTAAACATAGGACCGCTTTTCACAATGAGAGCAAGTAAATAAAAAGAAAGTTATTCGTGTTCAAATAAAGTGCTGAACTTAAGAAAAACGACGTTTGTGTTTCCCCTTTTCTGTTTGGTGAAGTCTCAAACAATTTTACATGTTTTAACATGACAAATCTTAACTGCATCATTTTAGAGGTTATGTTGGTTCAAAACCTTTGTTTTGCTTCACAATGGCGTTCCACATATTATATTCACTTTTAATAAGAGTTCCCAGTGGGAACTTCGACTAAGAAGTACCAAAATGACTTTGCCTGTTCCATTTTAAGCTCCAATTGTTCCACATTTTCAACACACACACAAAGCTCAAGATATATATATTTTTTGCTAATCATTTCTTCATTTGAGGAGCAACTTTCTAATTTTGAGGATCAATTTTTTGCAGCTTAATCACACAGGGACCCGAAGCAAGGATTTCATGAAATAATAAAAATATGACAATGAAATGGGGGAGTTGAATGTAGGGCTGCAGCTAACGAATATTTTAGGACTCGAATATCCTCCTAAATTTTTGTTATCAAACAATCCATCCAACCATTTTCTGTACCGCTTCTCCTCACTTAGGTCACAGGCATGATGGCGCCTATTCCAGCTATCTTCGGGCGAGAGGCGGGGTACACCCTGAACTGGTCGCCAGCCAATGGCAGTCAAACAATCAATGATTTGGCTAAGCTATACTTTTGCTTGGTTAAAGAGCAATTTTTAATACAAAAGAGAAAACAAGACCTTTGACTTGATAACGCAAGACTTTTTTTTATACAAGCAACAGTTTTTAATTGTTGAATTCACATTGTGCATAAAAGATAAGGCATTATATATTCTTTTTTTCAACCATCAACAGCCTTTGTGCATCGTCACTTAAGCAGCTATCATTTTAGCATTTTTGCGTCTTATTATAAATTAGTATCATGGCTGCGCATTTATTTGCTAAGTAAGACCAGCTGTCTAGGAATAAGACAAATATTCTTTGTACTACTACAAGTTTGGGAAGTGTTCAATTTGTTCAAATGAAAATGAAGAATCCTCGAGAGAGAGAGAGAGAGAGAGAGAGAGAGAGAGAGAGAGAGAGAGAGAGAGAGAGAGAGAGAGAAATATTTCTCATATTTCCATCATCTCCCCTCACCAAAATCCTCCTCTGTTTGTGTACATAATGATCCATTTTACTCTTAATCCTCTCTGGCCTCATTTCCCAAGTTTTGCCACTGACAGATCATCAGATTGACCATATGTCACACAATGACAACAACGAGCAAGTTGAGTTAATGAGTTACGGTTGCGTTATACTGTCACACAAAGCCACACTTTTTGACGGTACTCATAACGAAAAGAAAGACAACGAACACGTATCTGCCTCGCATTTCACTAAGAAACGCTACCCCACTTTCGCCATTCGTCTTTTTTCTCTCTTTCTTCTCGAGTCCGCTGTCTTCGCGCTCCTCAATCGAATCGCTGTCACCGTGCTTTTTGTGCGTCCAGGATGAGGGACACACGTCAAACGACATCCCTGTCGTGTATATTTATAAAACTATTCGGAATAATGATAACTAAATGAATGAATGAAACAAATAATTTTAGGATTGCAAAGCAGCAGCTTGGTAGTTACTAACAGTTACTATAAGGCGTTCATAAGTCATGTCGCTGTGTTGTTTTCGTGGGAGTGGGTTTGTCATGGTATCCATTTCTTTGTCTTCTGGCTTAAATACTTCATTGGTCTCACAGCAGATTAAAAAGAATACAGTGCGTTGCAGTTGCAGGCTGTATTATTGTTCTCTGATGAATGCATCGACGTCATGCCTCCCCACAGCTGCGTCCTGCTTAGTCACTGTCAGTAATCATCTGCTAAATGTCTACAACATACCAGATACTGTTGTTTTTTCTGGGAAACTTACTTTTGCGCACTAATAGTCACAGCTGTGCGTGATCGAGACAAAAACATGCCATGACGAATGACAAAGGAAGTACATACACACAGAAAACAGGCAGGATGTCAAACTGCTGTCATTATTTGGCAGTTAGATAGACTTTTACAAATTTCAACTCCCATATTAATGTAACTGTAATGAGGTACAGATTTGATAAAATTCTACATTATCCTGGTACATACTTAATACTTTGCAGCATTCGGAAAGTCCTGTAGTTGATTATAAATGCTAGCTGGTGAGAAGTGCCTGAACAAATAGCCAATGGGTTTGATTTATTGGTAATTTCCCCACAAACATCCCATTAATGTTAAACGAATGAGAATGGGGGGCTTGTTGCTTTGAGCGTTAGATTGCAAGTGCTGACCTCTTATTAAGATGCAATGTGTAATAAAAAACCAGATTTGCTTGGCGATTGTTGCCCTACACTGTTGGAATGGCCGACTGGCACTTTGGAATCTATTAGCCTTTGTGTAAATGGCGTGTTGCTTTTACACACCCAGACTCTGGAACGTCGCCGCTCACTTTGTAATTAGTACTGCATTTCTGCCAAAGAACCGCCGGCTTAGCCCGAGCATGCACTCCCTCACACAAACACACACGCATTTAACAATTAGTGTGTATTAAGTGATAAAGAAATTATGTATATGGCTGCAGAGTCCAGGAGATGCTTGCTGATTCAATTCAAACAGGTTCGGGCCCATTACCATATCCTGAACATCTGACTTAATTAGGAGCATCCGTGAAAGAGGGATGAGAGGGTTGAGGGAGACAAAGAATTTTAACGGCATCCATTCGCCTCATAAAGAGGTTATTAGGAGTCGAGGCTGAAGATGGCCGCTAATGATGTGTTGGGGAAATTAGGCCGATCAAACATTAAAAGCCAAAGCCCCCTCCTGTGGGAAGAAAAGCAGCCAAATGGGTCAATTAGGGAGGTATTATTTCTCTCTTTCTATCTCCCTCACAAGAAAGGCAAAACAAGTGGAAGCTGATCTGCATAGCGTGTTTATCAAGACAGACATGTCCACTTAGGGGCAATCACGCTGAAATTCCTCCAGCTTGACAAAAACGAGGGGAGGTTGGGACAAATTGGGAAGCACCGTATCTCAGCGTGAGTGTGTTTTGGGTTAATTAACAGGACAATCACGCTTTTGATTTGTCGCGCCTGTGTTCTGCCGCCAGAGTTGGAAACAGCTTTTTATGCACTTTGAATGCAGAAGGAGCAGACGGCAGGAAAAGAGCACGGGTGGGGTGGGGCATGATAGTAGTGGTCCTCAATCAAGCAATCATTTTAGTAGGACCCACATAATGTCTTCGTCGTCGTAAATTTGAGTAACAAGAAAAGAGTTAGCTGGCAAGGCACTTGAAAGTGCTTAAAATAAAGTACAGACATGCAATCTAGGGTGTACCCTGTCTCTTGCTTGCATACGCTGACTATTAAAAAAGGTTTGGCTGTATGTGAGTACGGTCATTTGGAATCCTTCTCTGCTATTTGTTTTCAATTCCACACCTTTTTTAAATCATCTTTGATGTCCTTTTATGAGGTTTGCAAGATTATTTGGGTTGTAAATGCCCAGGATGCCTTTTTCAAGCTAAAACAAAGATGGGTGGATTTCTAATTCATATTTGATATGGAAATATGCTTTTCTCTGATTGGATTGTTGTTCTCCTCAATTTGAATAAAGAAAACAGCTTTGCTGCAATTGGCGTTTGGCGATATCTCGGCGTCTTGTCTTCTAGCTGCAATTGCTACATTGACTATTCAAGCTAGCGTTGTCCAAACACACTGGTGATGTGACGTAGTTAAATATTTATTTTAGAATTTACCCACCAACTTAACAGCTGGTGGGTAAATTGCATGATGTTGACAAAGTCATCCTCCAAGAAATGGGCCTGAATGCGGCATAATTTTTGTTCCGAAATGGTTAGGAATTACTCCCAAAATAAATTGGAGGCGTTTATTCCTCAACTCCTCTGAAGTTGGCACGTGATGCAAAATTTAAGCTTTTCTGAGATGAGTGGGTGTGTACCAATAACGATACTTGAATAATTAGTCATGCATCTATTGTGACGCCAAAATCTGCTCCGCTCGTTTTGCTCCCGTCTTCTTTTCTAAGGCTATTGCACAGCTTAGGTGTCAAACTTAAACCAGGTCACATACTCATTTCGACCAACTGTATGTTACGCATAAAAACGTCGAAACAGTTGCTTTCATGCTGGAATAATCCAAGCCCCGTTTTTCTTCACAATTAACTTTATTGAAAATGCTTACGAGGCCTGGTTTTATTAATTATTTTCACATGAAGAATTTCCCTCCGCTGACTTGATATCACAGCACGCTTTGGCATAACCAAACATTGTGTTTTCTGAAAACGCCTACTAGAAATTGTAACAGGAAAAGATGTTGGCTACAGTGGAGTGAACTCTCTGTAACTGAATGCCCCTTAGAATGTCCAATTGAGAAACATTAAAGAAAAAGTTACTTTGGCTTTGGAACTGCTGTTGTGCATAATGTCAGCATATTGTACAGTGAGAGAAAGAGAGAGAGAGAACGTGTATGTGAAGGAAAGTGTCATTCTTGCAGTGAGTTTCAAATAAATTAGCTCTTAGGCGTTCAGGGTTAGGCTAACATATTAGAATTTTCCATCTGCTTGCTCTAAATCATCAATGAGTCCGCTCTCCGCAAAGGGCAGGCTGCTCATCTCTCAACTGGCGGGACAGGTTGCATTACTGAGCAATATACCTTTCTTTCCCCCATTTAATCCTCAAGCACATGGGCCAATCAGTGCGCAGCTCGAGGTAATGTGGACTATAAACGCCCGATTGAACATTGAGAATGCATACATGCGCGCACACACATACACACACACTGTACATTTTTTGCATGTTTTTAACAATAATGACAAAAAACACATGATAACACACCAGATGGGGTTTTTTTTTAGGTCACCTAGTGACACAACTGAACTCTTTGTATAACACACACACTCACATCAATCTTCTCTCTTCAAGTAGAAGTATCTAGTCCGTTTCTTCTGGTCCATCAGTAATCAACCTTGATGCTCACTGCTGTTGTGGCCATTGATTTTTCTGTTCCACGTGTGGGTGAAAATTGCACTTTAAGTTACCCTGAGTGTTAAATTAATAATGAAACCACAAGAGTGCCCTCTCCTGACTTTCAATTAACACCGCCAGGATTAGAGGGGATGGACGGAGGGATGGATGGATGAGTGAGAGAAGAGAGATGGAAGGAGAGTGAAGGACTAGCCACTATGACATCCATTCTCAAGGTCTGGGTTTGATCGATTTTGGTGTCCTGTCCTTATACGAGTGAGTTAAAAATGAAGGTGTTGCTCCTGAAATCATCTTGATTGAAAAGCTGATTCATTTCCTTCAAACTGCATTCGTTAAATACATTTTTAGATATAATGACATACTAGACAAGTAACCAACATCACTATCTTGTGTGGAAATCACGGTGCAAACTACAAGCAGGCAGATTTAAGATTATTTTTTAAAAAAAATTTAAGTGTCACAATAATGAATACTCCCTGTTTGAATGTTCCAACTATCAAGTCAAACATGCATGTCCCAGGATGTTAGGGCCATAAAACATACGGATAAACACCAGGCCTTTGAGGACACAGAGCGTCTGGCAACACCCACACATGCACGCACACACATACTGCTAGTTCAGTCTGACCCTGCTTTCCCATCTCTCCGTCAGGGGAAACATCTGCTTGATGGAGCTCTATTTTAGGAAAGTGAGAACATCCAAGAGCCTTTTAGGCCTGTGTCTGTGTGTGTGTGTGTGTGTGTTTGCCTAAATAGGAAGAGGAAGGTATTAGAGACAGAAGTCTGAGCCTATATTTTGTGTGTGTGTGAGTGAAACTATGTTGAACTCTTACCTCTGTGTGACTGCTCAGACACCTGCAAACTCGTCACGTCGCTTCATGAGAACGTCCCGACTAAACAGGTATCATTCAAAATAAAGGAGCCACGTGACTAAATGAGTGTATAGTAATGGTGGGCGGATTGATCCAAATATCGATAAAATCGATACCAAGACAGGATCGGGATCGGATCGATATTAGCGTGAAAATATCGACACAGTAGTTTTAGTTTCGCTCTTGTAAGCAGTGCTTCGGTTTCTTCAAACGGGCGACGCCGTGCTGAGACAGCACGGAGCAGGCACAATTTGCTCCTCCTCCGCCCTCCTGTGTTTCAGTGTTGTGCCGGCACATGACTTAGCAGCACAAAGCAAACAAGTAAGCAAACTGCCGACTCGCGTCCGCCAGCCCACCAGCAATTCATTTTGAAGTGAAGCTGTTGATGTCTTACTTTAACTCACTCAAAAAGTACAAATAATGTTACGACCTTGATGAAATGCATTAATCCCATTGAAATGTTACTTAAATGAATACATTTACTGGACATTTTTAAGAAAAAAATCCAGAAACACAATCAATCGGGAAAATTAGTTTTTTACTGTTCTGTTGTTTCAGATTATTATTATTTTTTTTAATATTAAAGTGTTTTATCTTTACCAATAAACTTTGTCCTAATTCTGCCTTGGGTTTCAAGTATTTAATAATAATAAGAAGAACGAAAACGTCACAAAAACACTTTAAGGTTGTAAAAATTTATTGGGATTTAACACTTTGATAATGCATCTACCTTAATTAATGAAAATTATCGGTATCCGTATTAGTAACGGTGATACTGGCCCTGTATTTACTTAGTATCGTATCGACACCATAGTGTGTCGCTAGCGTGTTGAGCATTCGTATGAGGTGCCATGTAGGCCAAACATTTACTCCTCTGTTTTTTGTAGAAAAAAGAAAGAAATTAGGGTCACATTAAATCAATGAAAATATGGTACTTTCAAAACGATATGTTAATTTTCAGTACTTGGTTGGGAATCCATTGCTTTAATCAGTGCCTCGATGCGCCGTGGTATTGAGGCAATCAGCCTGTGGCATTGCCAGGGAGTTATGGAAGCCCAGATTTCCTTGATGCTTGCTGTCAGTTCTTCTTTGTTTTTGGGTCTGGTGCCCCTCATTTTCCTCTTGATAATAGCACAGAGATTCTCAATGGGGTTTAGATCCGGCAAGCACTGTGATGGCATGGGCATCAAACCAGTCACCACCAATCATGAAGTCCTCTGAAACATTCTGGTAGACTGTTGCAGTGACCTTGGATTTAAGAAAGCAGAGTTTACCAACACCTGCACTGGACATTGCACCCCAAATCGTGACTGACTGTGGATATTTCACACTGGACCTCAACCAGCTTGGCTTTTGTTCTTCACCCGTCTTCCTCCAAACCCTTGGGCCTTGATTCCCGAATGAAAGGCACACTTGACTTTCATCGGAAAAGAGGACCTTGGACCACTGGCCGACAGTCCAGTCCTTCTTCTCCTTGGCCCAGTTGAGACGCTTCCTACGTTGGCTCAGGCTCAGAAGTGGCTTCAAGCGAGGAACCCGACAGTTGTAGCCCATCTCCCGGATGCTTCTGAATGTGGTGGTTTTTGAAGCTGTGACTCGCGTCTCATTCCACTCTTTCTGGATCTCTGCTAGATTCTTGAATCTTCTCTGTTTGATAATCCGCTGATGCCCACGGTCATCTCTTTTGCTGGTGCATCTTCTCCTGCCACCTTTTGTCCCTCCACCTCGTAACTCGTAAATATGTATATAGTGTTGATATGGTAGTGTGGAACCAATAGAACGTTTTTGTTTTCTTGATGTGCCCAAATGCTTTTCACAAAATGACAACCTAATTACGATACAAACCTTAAAAATAGGTGGTATTTTTGTATCAAATACTACAAATACAAAAACAAAAGATTAAGTATTTAATTTGAAGTTCTGCTCCATTCACGATCCAGATGGTGAACGTACATTTTGCATACATCATCAACAGGTAACTACAAGATTTCCCTAGAGGATATATCAGAGTTCCTCAATTTAAGCTAGCCCATGTAAGCTCCTCAATACGCGTGTAACATAATTGCGGTGCTCCTTAATATGGTGGCGTGAGAACAACTTCCGGGTCACTTTCAGTGTTTTGAGGAGCAAGGAACATTGACATTAAGAGACTTCAAACGAGCACCCTGTGTATACTTGCAGGTTTGGTCACGTTACATACGGAGCCATCGCAGGGAAATTAACGTCACACCTACCCCCTCAGGTGCAAAAAACTTTACTAATGACCTATTTGAATGAAAATCATAACATGCAAGTCTATACTGCTTTACTCTAGTTTAACAGACCTGGCCCCATCTGTGGAATCCGATTGGTCACTGCCTATTTAGCCCCAGTGCCAGTGGACCTTAACAGTGAAAAGTGAGAATACATTTTTGTGCCTGCATCTTTATCTGCATGCTCATCAAAATTTAATGGTTTCTTTTTTTTTTTGTCACCTCTCCACAAAGTTTAAGGGTAATTGGATGAGGAGTTTTGATAATGTGTATGCTTAATAATGTGACCTCACCTGATTGCATTTCACAGTATGTAACAGTAAACTGAAATGTTAAACAGTCACATGTGCACACATTTCATTGCTGCAGAGCCCCCACAGACACGCACACACAATACCAGGTGCAATGTGAGTCTGTTGTTATTCTCTTGATGTACTCCACAGTCCAATGTTTTCAGATCATCCTTGCTGATAACTTCCTGCTTCCTGTTTCTGACTCGGCTACTTCCTGCCCTCTAAAGCATGTGGATTCAAGCCGAAAGAGAACACAAGCAAATGTCTAACAGAACCTTCCAAAGATACAGTACACCATTTTGTTCTGAGAGATAATGAACTTTTGCACCCTAGTTTTTATTTATTTACGTATTTAATTTGTAGAAACGGCTAAAAGAATACACACCAGAATAAATAGTGAAGGGCGTAGCTACTCTCTCAACTGTTGCACAGGAATAAACAGTCCTTCCTCTCTCTTGATGAATTCAATTAATAGAAACATTTTATGTTTTTGTATAGACTGTCACGGACGGTTTGCCTATGGTTTGTGAATCAAAGGAAGGACATGGACACTATAAATGCATGAAATGTAGGTACAGAAAAAATTAACCGACACTAATAGACTTCCAGGAAATAGCCAGACTTCACACTTGTGTCAGTTTCCTGTTTGACAGATTCATGAAGTGTTTTGCCGATGGGCACGTCAGGGCAGGACATGGACCCTAGAGTTTCGAGACTGGTTAAAACATAGTTCATTGATGCTATGAAGCCCATATTAAGTGTTAATTCCAGACAATGACACAATTTTGAACTTCAGATAACGACAAGACCCATTTAGGATTTCCTCACCTCATCCATTGTTTTCCTGCCCTTCTCTGTGATAAATGTAACCCCTGGATTGGAAATGTGATCATGTAATTTATTTTTTAAAAGTGATGTCATGCTTTGCAGTTTTAAAGACAGGATTGTCGCTTGCTGGGCCACACATCATTTACTAATGAATGAGTGACATCTGCTGGGGGGTTGCGTGACAGTGGCTGGGAAACAGCTCCACACAGCCACTGCTTTATATTACGCAAACAACTGAAAATGCAGTGTTGTTTTGTGTTATGAATGGAATGACTGATGAATGCACATTGTGGACAATTTAGTGAAGTTCAACATGATGGAGACACATTGTTACATATGTAACTGTCATAAATCTCTTCTATGTTATAGTGACACCAAGCTTTCACAAAAATTCCCTCATAAAACATACATTTACTGCTCGTGTTAGCAGTAAACCTCATAAGAATTTGTGAGTGGTGGATTATGAGCTTGTTCTACATGTTGCTGAGACCCTTTGTCATATATATTTTTTCTCTTTTCTGCCTTACAATAAAATTGCTAATTATTAGTAATTGTACATTTGTATTATTTTGGAAATAGCATTTGCTGGAAATAATTGATCCCCAGAGGAGAAATTCAAGTGTTATAGGAGAATCGTGTAAAGTAGCACACAGCATATGGCTTAACAAAACAAGAAATAAAAATCAATCGAATGAAAATGTTTTGGATTTTATTTTGTTATTTTTGTAATTATACAGCACCAGGTGAAGTAACATTTATTTTTTTATAGCAGCAGAATAAAATGTTGCCATTCAGTCAATGGGTGAGTCTATTATTGCTATACCTTTCCATTTCAATAAATTAGAATATCATGCAGAGGCTCAACTATTACAGTTCAATTAAACAACATGGGGCAGAGAGCAAGTGGAAATAAAAGTTTAAAGTCAATGAAGTTGGAAAGACAATCAAAGCATTTGTACTCATGAAGGCAGCTCTTCATACACTACACTACAGGTCATATGCTCACACTTTTTCAGAACTAGGCAGTTAAAAGATTTGATTTGTAATTTAGTATCCAACTGGATGGGTGGGCAGGCTTTCCAGAAACCCAACTATTTGTATACAAGCAATGAAAAAGTAAATTATCGGTAATATATGTCCCCTTAAAACACTATTTTTTTAAAAAACAAACAAAACTTGACAATATCTAAATGCCTAAATGCATTGGGTTCCTGTATATACTCAGCTGAATAATTATTTGCATATTTATACAGCCAGTTAAACAGGTGTGCATGATAATGTGTCCACCTCTCAGTACAGTTCAATAATGAAACATTTAAAAGCTGCCAAATTATTAAAATTGGTGAATGCGTGTAGTTTCTCGTGTGATGTTGCAGCATGAATATGAGGTAGTGAGAATTCATCCCACTCCATAGTTACATCTTCCATTCATCTGAAAAACAGAGCGTCTGCCTCACAGTTCTGAGGACTGGGGTTCAAATCCCGGCCCCGCCTGTGTGGAGTTTGCGGGTTCTCGCCGAGCCTGCGTGGCTTTTTTCCGGGCACTCCAGTTTCCTCTCACATCCCCAAAACATGCATGCTAGGTTGACTGAAGACTCTAAATTACCCGTAGGTGTGAATGTGAGTGCAAATGGTTGTTTGTTTATGTGTGCCCTGCGATTGGCTGGCAACCAGTTCTGGGTGTACCCCTCCTCCTGCCCGAAGATAGCCGGGATAGGCTCCAGCATGCCCGTGACCCTTGTGGAAAAGTGGCTCAGAAAATGGATGGATGTTCTACCCTTTAAAGTATTAAATATTTATGTCCGTATTATAAGAGTAAAAATAATGTAGCAGGTTTTTTTTTTTTATCTCAGCTGGAATAACTTCCTAAAATGCAAAACAGGGGAGCAAATGACAAAGAAAATAAGAAGGCTGGAGGAGAGGTGATTGGGGAGTGCTTGTTTTGCTACACTGGTCCTCCCTTCTGACATACACGCTGAACACAAATATCATTCATTAACAGTAGTATGCCATCTTAACACTGATGGATGGGGCCCGGGCCCACAGCCTCAAGTGTCTTGGAGCCACACACACACACACACACACACACACACACATGCTTGTAAAACACACAGAGACAATTTAACAATAGACCTGCTGGGAAGCAGAGATAGCTGACTATCAGTCACACACAACACACACACACACGCGTCCATGCACAGAGAGTACAACATGCAGGAGCCTGGAGCTCAGGTGTCAAACCTGCACGCTGCAAATGAAGAGATTTCCTGCAGTCGGTGAGCTTTGATGGCTGTATGATTTCTCCATCGCTCACTAGCCCTCCTCTGAGCGAACAAGGAATGAAAGACAAAAAGCAACAGAAGTAGAGACACAGTGACGCAAAACGGACAGTTTTTCCGACCATAAGATATAAATCACAAGACCGTTTGTAAAGTGTTTCTTGGGTTGCTACCAATTGTGTATTTGAGAATCAGCATTATTTTTAATGTGGGGTTATAGAGATTTTATTGTCTTACGTGTCCACAGGTCTTCAAGTGCAATACATTTGCTGTACCTATGAAAAAGAACAAAGAATATAAAACATTTTAAATATACATTGAATGAAATAAACTGCAAACAGCTATCAACTAATCAAGGCATCATTTATTTCACAACAGAACATAGTCGTTTTCAATATAGTCCATACCAGATGTACAGTATATTTTATTCCAGACAGTGGACAATGCACTATGGTTAGATGAGGTACACTAAACATGACATCACTGGCAACAATATTTGGTTACCTGTATCATGTGGACATAATTCTAAGATCCAGAACAAGAGCCAATATTTTTGTCTTGACAAAGATAATTATCGGTTTAATCGAGGTTGTACTTTGCAGTGGTGTAAAACCAAGCATTATACTGAAAGGCGTTTAGAAGGTCAAGGTCAAGGTGCTTTTATTGCCTATTCTTCAATATGCATAACACATACAGAGGACTGAAATTACAGTACTCAAAGGCCCGCGGTGCTACAAATAATGTCAATATAAAAAGCTAAATAAACCTATGGTATATACAGTGTAAAAAGTATTAGTTGAATGTGCAATAACAAAGATCAGGGGACGTGTGCAACATAGTCAAGGTCAGAGAACCAAGGCAAATAAGACATAAATTAGATGACAAAATCCCAAATCTGCTAAAGTGGCTGGTGCGACCCTGAGTCTGGTGTATTGATGTGTGTGGGTGTGTGTGTATTAGTGTGTGTCTGTGTGTATTCATATGTGTGTGTGTATTGATGTGTGCGTATGTGGGGCGTCAGAGTTCAGGTGAGTAGAGGACAGAAGAGGTAGAGGGGGCAGAGCGGGCAGAGAGTTCAGATTCCTGACAGCCTGATGAATAAAACTGTCATTGAGTTGGGTAGTCCTGGCCCGCAAGACTCCGCAGTCTCCTCCCTGACGGCAGCAGACTGAAGAGGCTGTGTGATGGATGGGTGGCATCCTCCGCTATCCGGAGGGCTTTGCGGGTGAGGCGGGTGCTGTAGATGTCCTGCAGGGAGGGAAGAGAGGTTCCGATAATCTTCTCATCTGCCCTCACGATGCAATGGAGAGTCTTCCGGTAGAATGCGGTGCAGGCTCCGTATCACGCAGTGATGCAGTTGGTCAGGATGCTCTCGATGGTCCCGATGTAGAACATGGGGGTCGGGGCTCTGGCTCTTCTCAGCTTGCACAGGAAGTATAGATGCTGGTGAGCTTTCTTGGCCAGTGATGAGGTGTTTCTGGTCCAGGAGAGATTCTCGGTGATGTGCACTCCCAGGAACTCGCCACCACAGCACCATTGATGTTCAGAGGAGAATGCTGTCAGTGTGCTCTCCTGAAGTCCGCAACAATCTCCTTATTCCTTGTTCCACAGTTCGGAAGAGATTGTCTTCCGTGTACCACCCGGCCAGGTTGCTCATCTTACTCCTGTAGTCTATCTCGTCCCCATTGCTGATGAGACCCGCCATAGTTGTGCCTTCTGCAAACTTGATGAAGAGGTTGGAGTTGTATGTCGGTGTGCAATCATAGTTCACCAGGGTGAAGAGGAGGGGACGCAACACACAACCTTGAGGGGTCCCCGTATTCAGAGTGATGGTGCTGGATGTATTGCTGCCGACCCGTACTGCCTGCGGTCTCCCTGTCAGAAAGTCCAGCAGCCAGTTGCACATTGAAGTGTTGAGCCCCAGCTGGTCCAATTTGGAGATCAGGAGTTGAGGGATGATGGTGTCAGTGGTGACGACAGGTGGCTGGCTTGGCGGCAGGAATGACGTGGATCAGGAACATGGGGGAAAACACTGAGAACAAGGAGACACAGGAGTCAAAAAATGGAACGATGTATAGAGTGACTTACGTGAGGTACATGGGCCATGGTGCCGCTGGAAGTAGCTGCAATACTTTGGATTTCCTGGAACAGGCAGGCTTATATACACCAGTGGTGATGAGGCTGACGAGAGACAGGTGCTGAAAACACAGAGGGGAGGGGGGGGAGAGAGAGAGAGAGAGGACGTAAGGCGCCCTCCCCGCTCCAATAATGGAATTGCAGGGCAGTATATGACAGCACCCCCCCTCTCAACGGACGCCTCCCGGCGTCCTGCCAGGCTTCCTTGGGTGAGCCGCGTAGAAGTCGTCCAAAAGGGTATGGTCGAGTATAAGCTTCCGGGAAATCCAAGACCGTTCCTCCAGCCAATACCCTTCCCAGTCGACCAGGTACTGGAACCCCCTCCCCTAGGCCTCACATCGAGGATGCGCGACACCGTGAAGGCCGGATGGTCGTCAATAATCCGGGGGGGCGGATGGGGTTCGGCCAGAGGGATTAGGGCGCAGGTGGAGACAGGCTTGAGCAACGAGACATGGAAGTTTGGGTGAAGTTTTAAGGACTGTGGAAGCTTCAACTAGACGGAAGTGGGATTGATGATTTTGGTAATTGGGAAAGGGCCAAAGTATTCTGTCACGTATGGGGAGTAGCTGTATCCAAGAGCAGGCAGGGGCAGAGGTAAAATGATGAACAGTTTATTGAGGAAAGGTAATGGCGGCGGTCCTAGGTGGGTTGGCAGGCGGTGGCGTGGACAGGTGGAAGGCAGTGGTGAGGACAGGCGGCCAGCTTGGCGGCAGGAATGACGTGGATCAGGAACACGGCGGAAAACACTGAGAACAAGGAAACACAGGAGTCAAAAAAGGGAACGATACGTTGACTTACGTGAGGTAAATGGGCCATGGTGCCGCTGGATGTAACTGCAATACTTTGGTGAGGATTTCCTGGAACAGGCAGGCTTATATACCATTGGTGATGCGGCTGATTGGAGACAGGTGCTGAAAACAGAGACGGGAGGGGGTGGGGGGGTGGGGGGGGAGGAAGCAAAGCGCCCTCCCGGCCCCAATAATGGAACTGCAGGGCACTATATGACAAATACAGTGTTTTAGGATAATCCCAATCATATCATCCTATGTATGTTTTACACATGGACAACATCATTTACACTTTATGGATTTCTATCATCATTACTGTTGCTGTTTTTTGATCTCCCCCCCAAAATACATTGAGTTCTGTAATCTGAATTAATTAACTAGTGGACAGTAGTACTCTTAAACGGTCCGTAACTGCTTAATTACCTCTCTGATTACAAAAAATTGCTGTAGATACAATACAGTGTACATTCCTAAAATTCAAATGCTATATGGTCTGCTGACTGTAATGTGATGCCTGTCTTTGCAGTGTTAAGTAATAGCAAAATAAATAGAGCAATGAATAAATAAATTACCAATTGCTTGCCTTCATCAGGGATATGCTAATAAGCTTAGCGGTCAGTTATTTCACATTCCCCAATTTGATCTCTTGTTCAACATTCCATCACCTGCTGGCAATTCACATGATATTATTAAGAGATGAGACAGAGAGGGGTTTAGAGCAAGAGAGGTAGATTCAAATGCTAATATTAGAGAGAGGGATGGCAAGAGAGATGGTGGCTGTCACCGTTATGCATCTATGACACCTCAATGTGCGATAGTCATTTGTGCACGTGTGGCTGCGTGTTGTGCATGTGCACTAATATGAGAATAGATGCGAGGCACTGACCTCCTCTGCCCCTCTCATTTTCATTCAGCCATTTTAGTTCTTGTCGGAGTCAGCAGAGCCATTGTGGCTCAACTAGGGAGCACTTTGTCCTCATTAGAACGCTTCTGAATGGAAGCAGAGAACAAAGCATGGTGAGTGTAAACGAGAAAAGCAAAGTCATTTTTCATTGCTTATTTAATTAGTTTGTACACTTTTACTGCTCTTGCCATGCGCATGAATTTCAAATTAACAAGGTTATAATTGATGATGAGAAGATACCAATATATATTTCTTTCCTTTCTATGAAGTCATTCTTATTTTGCCATGTATTAGAGAGTAGACCCAGTGATACGTGAGCTGCAATGAGCATTATCATTCAGAGCAAATGTCCGGGTATATACGTCCATGCTGCCATACCCGCGTTATGGTTATGGATTAGGCACATTCCATAAATGCGGGATTGTGCTGTGAGCCAGGCACAGATGTATTGGTCATATAAAAACTGCATCTGTGATGTGGTTAATCATTTATTCAGCTAACATCTTCGTTCCATTAACGCAGAGCAGCTCGATGGGAACAGTGAGACATATTTCCCCCCGTAAAAGCACTTCACCTCTTTCTCATTTTTGTGCTTTTCTTAACCTCCGCTCTACAATCCCTCCCCTCCCACGTTGTTGTTGTTATTCAATTCCATTACAGTCCATATTCTATCCTATTCATGCATCACTTCTGAGACTCTGTCTGTTATTGGACAACTTGGTCTTTTCATTTTTCCAAGCTGTTTGACGTCCAGATGCGTCACAGTCCCGGTTTTAGTGCAGGCAACCAAGTAAAAAAGGAACCACCAAGCACACTGACAAAAATGGTGACTGATTGATTGAGAGTCCTTCGACATTTTGGACTTCTTACAAGAAAAAGTGCATTCAACTCCCGCTGGAATAAATAATTCCCCGATGTGAAGTTTTAGCAGGTTGCAGTTGGTTGTACTACGCTATAGTTGAATGAAACAGAGTACAAACACTCCATACTGTACTTTAAATAGAATTTTCTCATTTCTGTTCTTTACTTCGTTATTTTTATTTCTGGCAACGTTCACATTTGCTCCACTACATATCCTAACTAAAATGTTTGATTTTACTCCCATACCTTTCACTTAAACAATTTTGTCACTCAATACTATACAATAAAATCCCCCAAAGTTGCTTGTTGATGTAATGCTTCAACCGTGGCACTGGCTGTACTGATGTGGTAGGAATACAGGTAGGGAGTGGTCATGAAAATGAGACGCAGGTATCAGGAAGTCTTAATATGGTTGTGCCGGTCGTGTGTGTGTCTCTCACTCTGTCTTGAGGCCAGCGTCACATGATGGCCAGGCTAACGTCGCCGATTAACCAGCGTGCAGATCTTTAATTACTGTACACCGCTGAAGTAAACTAAGTAAATGGATGGATGGAGGGATGGAGGAAATTGTGTTTTTTATATTTGTTTTTTTGTATATCGTCTACAGTTTATCTGACAAAATACTCATAACACAGAAGAATCTGCTGTTCTTTTATGTATCACATTTAACATATTGAGACTACATAACTGGAAAAAGTGAAAGCAGCATTATAATTATATTTGAGTATCCCTGTATAACACAATGGTTGTCCTATTTTGTCCTTGTTCACCTCCAGGCTAAACACAGTCACTCCCCACACAATATTGAAATTCATGAAAATCCTCTGTGTAATATTCAGCCAGTGCCTGCTTGCCTGCTCTATATATTTATGATAGCAGCTTTATTAAATCAGATCAAAGTAGGATGATGCCATGATTACATTGAAGTGGGCAGAAGAGAAGTGGAGGAGGAAAGAGACATGAAAAGGAAAAGAGGAAGAAAAATCAATGCCGTTCGGTAATTGCATATTACAGCATTATTTTGTGCATTGATGTTGATAATACATACGTTTACATTTGCCATGATTAAAATCAATGCTGTAAAGTGAGTTATGACAGTGAGGTCTGATGGGACGACTTTATGGCTGAGAGGGACTAATGAGTTGCTTGATGGGAAGGAAGCATCGTCTATTCATCTCCACAGAATCTTTCCTAAGAGGGACTTAGAAACTGATGCAACATTTTTTCATTTCATTTCATTAAACCCTCCTGTTGGTAGTGAGCCTATGGTCAGTTCAGGATCTCTTGGTTTAAAGACCAGATGAGACTGAAAGGCCTGAATTGTTGGTTTAGAGAACAAAAAGTCCCATATTTTGAAGAAATGTCAAGTAAAGCGATGCGGCTCAGCATCATCTGCCGAATATTGTTTATCCACATTTTCACTAGCATTCAGGTTACGACTGTACCTCGTACTATGCACTGGCCATATTTTAGATTTTTTTTTCCCACGTCAAACAGTTTCCAAGTGTCTTAATTACGTGTGAGTGTGCGTGTGTGTGTGCGTGTGTGTGTGTGTGTGTGTGTGTGTGTGTGACAGAGAGACATACATCAAAATACCACTTGGATCAAGAATTACTTAGATAATTTAAACTTCACATAACTAAGCTTGTTTTAAGTGTCTGTCTCATGCAAATCAGCAAATACAGTAGTCACCACACCTGTGTTAATGTGGAACCACGAATATGGCTTTCGTTACCATGATGGCCAGGGGCAGTATTAGGGGGTTGAACAAGGTAAGTGGCTTCTACTCTGTGGCGGTGGACCCCAGAGACTGGAAAACGGGTGGGGAAGAAGCAAGTACCGTAAAGACAATAAAATGACTATTTTCCCTAATTGAGGCAGCAGTTCATATGGTACACTTCATAAACTTAATGTGTGGAGCTGCGCATGTGGCGCATGCAGCCGAGACATCAACGCACAGAAATAACCCCCAAATCCCACCCCACTGATTTCGGCAATCAGGTATGCGTCATTTATAACAAGGTAATGCTAATCTGAGGATCCAACAATGTCAACGCAGATCTGTTTGCATTTTGGCTTTGACATGATCGTGTTTCAGACAGTGTAGTCCAACCGTGGCTTGAAAATGGCAGATCTTCAGCCAAGCCAAGAACCCAAGTGTAGCATATATTGGTTTAAATCCATTTCCATTTTCAACACCGCTTATCCTGGTTAGGGTCGCAAGGCGCTGGAGCCTATCCCAGCTGACTTCGAGCGAACGCCGGTCTGCACCCTGAACTGGTCGCTATTCAGTCGCAGGGCACATATAGACACGGAAAAAGGGAAATAGGACATCGTGTGCTGCTGGGCTAAAATTGTGAATGTGAGCGTTTAATGCCTTGAGTCAGAGCGAGAGGGAACAAAGTTGGGATTTTGCGATGCGAGTAATTTCTCAAAAATTATTAAGGCACTAATCTTGTACATTCTGGCGACAATTGCAGTGTCTACTCACGAACGTAGATCAGCTTGTCTTTCTGAGCGCGTCTCAGCAGACGAGGAGATCGGTTTGGTTAATGAAAAAGATGCACAAAAATAAAACAAAATCAGGCGGGAAAAGGGAAAGAAGTTCTTCTTCACGCATTTTGTGGGAGGTTGTGACCGTTTCTCTTCCGATCGCGCTTGGCTGGAAGCATACCAGGTTCTTTTAGTAGCAGCTGCTCTGATCACCTTGCAACGCAGGACCGAAGAACCAAGAAAGTGAGGTGGCAGGAGTCAGGGGTTAAATACCCAGGGGGGGTGTCGAAGAGGACCCAGGAGCAGAAAAGACCACACCCATCATCTTGAATCTTGTCTACAATTTTTATATTTTGAGTGTATATACAATTTTACAAGGCTATCAATGATGATAATTCAAACATGACAACTGGGAACTTACCCCCAAAAGTGCTTCTGATTAAACTAAGGTTTTTGTGATTTCTTTGTGCATGTCATGGTCTATGTTTTGGTTTGGATTGTGTTTGTTTTTTTCATGTTTTCCCTGTGTCCCATGTTTTTCATGCCTTGTGTGCTCATTTAGTTGTGTCCACCTGTTCTCGTCAACCTTCTAACTTGTCGTCCAATCAGCTCCCTCCAGCCACTCGTGTCTTGTCCAGGTGTTACTCGTTGTCTCGTTACTTTGTGTGTATTTAGTTCCCTGGTTTCTTCAGTTTTGCCTTGCCTTCCTCACCTTCAAAAAAAAAAAAACAGACTCGACAGTGCGCTTTTTTAATTTATTTTTTTGCAATTAACTATGACAAAATGATGCTTATACACATTTTAGTATTGTGGTTCACCTCTGAAGCACAAGTAATATTTCCTCTGGGGAAACTTTTTTTGATAGTCAAACAAAAAATTAAAATTGTTGTACGGCCTCCTGGAATCGATTGTGTGGCGCTGAGTTCACATTACTAGCTATTGCAGTGGTTAGTCCAGTTCTAAATTTACATTTGTCTTCATCCAGAGCTCACCGCTAAGTTGCTTTTAAGACTTTCCTTGCTCAAAATGAGCTATGTTCTTTGACTTGCAATGTTATATAGCTGCAACTTCTGTTTTGTTCCAAGGCTGACCCAACACTGTTAGGCCTTGGTGGAAGATACAAATTGTGAGGAGTAAATGTATTGATCCACAAAAAAAAAAAAAAAAAGTCAGAAGCTTAAGGTGAGCCAGACTTAAATACATCTTAAACATTGTAGGGTAGGGTCAGGTTTAAGTTTGCACACTGTCCACTTCACACAATGAGAGAGCTGCAAATAAATACTGTATGTGCACAATGATCACAATACAGCCATCAGTGCTAATAGTCACATAAACTCCGTCAGATTTAAACACATTGCTTTAAATACATTGATGCCAGGGCAGTGCTTTCGCCAGCCACTCCAAATGCTTTACTATATATTGTAAATGTCAGCCTTGAAGAGAAGGCAATTTATTTCCTGCTTACTTTTCACTTATCTCTCTTGTAACAATTTCCCTGAAACATTTTCTTTAACTGCTCATTAAAAGGATGAAAGCATCATTAAGGACACTACAGATGGAAAACTGCCAAACGTCCTCAAACACCGCGTGCAAGTATGTTTGACAATACACACACACACACACACATAAGCCTTGTGTCAAATTAATCCTATCACAAATGTGTTACAATAATGTAAAGTGATGGTATGCATCATGATCTCTGCCAATTTCCTCTAATGGCTGTCGTCTTGATTATGCCCCCCAGCATTTAATGGGACCAAACTAGACCCAACATACAAACATTTTATTGATGAAAAAGAAAATCAGCTGAATCTTCTTTGTATTTCAGGGCCTTGTCCCTCATTTGGATTTTATTGAACTGCAACAACATTTGTAAAGCAGCTGTAAGGAACGATATGCATTTGTATTATCTTTCTTTTGCACCATGGCATGAATGGAGACCAGTACCCATGCATTTCAGCGTCATAACGTTGTGTCTTGAACGAATACTATATTGTCTCTAATGTACTATATATATAAATATATACTATATTTCTCTAATGTTTTGAATGTGAATATTTTTATGAACTTGGTTGATCTCAGATACAGTATTTAATTGAAACTCCATTTTTTCTTGAGGCCTCATGTACAAAGTTTGCGTACGCACAAAAACGTGCCGTACGTTCTTTTTCACGGCAAAGTTCAGATGTAGCAAGAGTGAAATGAGCGTGGAAATGTGCGGTGCCTCACGCCAACTTCATGACTGGCGTACGCACGTTTCTGCAGCTGTTGGTGCTTTCTGAGGACACCTATTAATTGATCAAGGCGATCATTGACGCCACCTGTTGCCTTCACAATCGCTTCTTGTGACTCCAGCACATGCACTGAAAAAAAAAAAAGTCCTTTGGATTTTCTTAATGTGAACATGTACATCGGTTGCACGTGATTAAAATGTGTTAAAATGACATTTAGGAGGAAAGGGGTAAATTATGTCATTTTAACACATTTTAATCATGTTAACCTATGTACATGTTCACAAAACGTAAATTCAAAGGACTCTTTATCAGTGTGCACGGGTGTGGACACGGCCAGTCGGACGGGCAGCAGCAGCCGGTTGTTGGAGCGTCGGAGGAGACGGCAGGAACGGTGGACGAATCCCCTGAACATGTAGCACGTGGCTGTGACTGCGTGACCTCTCCTGCGTATTCAAATAATAAATCGAGTAACCCAACAGGAGTCTAAAGGTTTTTCATAACCCCTTTAATGTGCTGACATGTGTCACGTGTGGGGAGTAGCTGGACCCAAGAGCAGGCGGAGGCAGATGTAGAATGATGAACAGTTTATTGAGCCAAGGTTACGGAGGTGGTGCTGGATGTTTTGGCAGGCGGCTGGCTCGGTGGCAGGAATGATGTGGGTCAGGAACACAAGGGAGCACTGGGAACGACGAGACACAAGAGTTAACAAGGGAACGAGGAGTTAAGTGGCTTACTTGAATACGGCGGGCCGTGGTAACGCTAGGAGAGGCTGCAATACTTTGGCGAGGATTTCCTGGAACAGGCAGGCTTAAATGCTGGTGGTGATGAGGCTGATTGCAGACAGGTGCTGAAAAAAGAGAGGGGAGGGGGGAGAGAAAGAGGATGTAAAGCGCCCTCCAGGCTCCAATAATAGAACTGCAGGGCAGTACATGACAAAATGCCTCCATTTGAATTGAAAAGATTTATTACATATACCATACATACAACATTTACGCATGAACCTTTATCTCATAGGGCTGAGTGTAGGTTACTGTATGAACACATTTGCTGTGAGTTATAAAAATACATGGTATTAACCTTGTGGGGTCATCAGTCAGCCACATGTGCGCCCACCACCCCTGTGAGAGCAGCGTCACCCATGACTGCAGCCACTCTCTCCTCAAACGGGATGAGGCCGCCTGTTTCGGCCACACTTTGGCGGTGGGCAGCTGTCCTCCGCTTCACATCCACCTTAATGTCTGACCACTTCTTTTTTAGTTCAGCGTGTGTGCGCTGTTCCGACCACACAGCATTGACAGCCGCACACGCGCTGTTCCATTCACTCCTCTTTCGCTTGTTGTTAACGCCGGAGGACAGCGTGCCAAAGAGGATTTTCTTGCGCACCTCCACTTCATTGAGCAACTTCACATTCAGAAAAATGATTTGTCTTCATGACCGTGCTCATTTCCCTTTTTTATGATCATGCAGAGATCGGTATCTCAGGTGCAGGGTTCATTTGAATATGATTGACATATTTAAATGTGGGCGTGGACAAGGAGGGGAGGGGCTACTCCAACATATGCGCTCAATTCTGCGTTGCTCGATCCATCCATCCATTTTCTATAACACTTGTATTGGGACGTACGAAGGAAATGTGCTTGGATTCATGCGTACGCACGGATTCATGCATCTGGATATTTTTGTGCATACGACATTTTCTGGATTTGAGCGTACGCCGTGTTTCAGTAGGGAATCCACGCAAGTCTTTGTACATGAGGCCCCTGGTCTTTGCTTGTACGGTTGCAGTAAACGTGTAATCCAGCCTCCCCAACCTCATTTTGCCGTCTACCTGTATGTAATTTGTGAATGGGGATGTGTACGTGTAAACCGTGCGTGTGCATGCGTGTGTGCGTGCGTGTGTGCGTGCCTGCTTGCCTACGTGCGTGTGTGCGTGTTTGTGTGCGTGTGGCTCAGCAGCAAAGCAGCAGATCGTTGCGATGTGCAGTCCACGGGGACAGTGAAATATAGCCACAATTAGCCCTGGACACAGTTCAATGATGATAGAGAGGCTCGGCACCCCTTAGACCATGATTAAAAGGCCCGCCCAGCCCACCGCTGATAGAGACAACCGAGCTCACATTATTAGCATACGTTGGCCACCGACCGACTATCACAGCTCTACTTCATCCACTTGTGATTTGTGATGGCTTTTGTTCATTTATCACTCATCGGTCTTAGCTGGAATAGGTACACCAGGCTCTTTTGTGTGCTGTCAGATGTTTGTCACATGCTATTATGATAAAAGATAACATGATTCTATTCCTGGATTTGACTATTACTTAACTAAAAATAACCAAAGATGAAAGTATTTCACCCATGATCTATTCTCCTCAGTCTGTTTTGTTGTAGCAAACAAAACAAACAAATTCAATAATCTGTTGGTAAATTATTTCACTCTTGAAGCAATTCTTCTTGCCCATATCAACAAGTCAAATCGGCACATTATAATTAGGGCAGAATAAAATTCCGATAACTGAGTAATCAGCCGATTAATTTATAAATATACAACAAATATATGAATTGCAGGCAGAACATTTGACATGTTTACAGTACTTTGTTCTTTAGTATTTTCTTTTAACTTCACACACACCAGAGAGAAAAATATATAAAAATCGTTGGATTTCTTTGCATGTTTTTCAAATATTTATTTAAATGTCATTATCTTTATAAAGCCAATTATAAAATCAGCCAATTAAAACCGACCAGCCGATTAATCGCGAGGGGCCCTAATTATAATGCCAACATACAGTAGCCTCAGTAGCGTGTCGAGGAAACCATACACAATTACAACAACTAGCTCGTCATCCAATGTGGTTGTGTTGTGGTCACTTTAGCAAGAACAAGTGTTCATTTGGGTTGCAGACTGCTCCATGCTTTTTGTTCTTCCTCGCTCTTGGGGCGAGCATTGTAATCTTGGAGGATGTCGTCCACTGGTTGCAGAATCTCTTTTCAATGTCTTCACTGATGAAAGCCTCAATATTCAATATATATTTGCACATTTTCATCCCACAAACACGTTAATCACACCTGCGACATTTTTTAAAAGGGAAATAAACAGGTGTTTACTGGAAAGAATCACTGTTACAGTAGAAAACTACCTAACATAAATGTCCTTTAATGTTTACTTGTCTCATTGCTAATATAATGTGCTACATCAGTGGTGCAGCGCAGTCGGGCCTTCCATCCTATTTACTCTCCAAATCTTTGGATTAGGCGCTGATTGTCTCTATTCACAGGTGAAATGAGGGCTGCTCATCTGACTGACCTCATAAGAGCAGCAGGTCGTGTAAAGGTCGGCAAGGGCCCCGGACACAAATAATGACAATTCAGACACAAGCACATAAGCCTAACATACTTGGAGTTTTATGCATATACAATAGTGGACTCTTCAAGATTGAGCACAATCGATTGTGGAAAACTGGCTGACCTCTATGTTATTAATATTTCAAAATCTTTTTTCCCACCTGTATTAACTGTGCAGGCAACATTTGACATTTTACATTTTCAAACAATAAGTGGATTGTTGCGTACTCATTCTTGTGATGAAGTAACAAACATGCAAAGACGATGATTGCATGTCCTTCCTATGTGAGTGACTTCACCTTTCTGGTGTTCACTCCATTCTTCTTTTTTTATTATAGTTAATTTACTGTCCTAAGCAGCCAGGACAGAAACCTGCATACAGTATTTGCTTTCGGGGTTCAGTTCAATTGTTGATTTTATTTTGTACTCGTGTTTTTCTTTAATGCTTTTGGTTTATCCTCTGTACTCCTGTGTGTTGTTATTGGTTTCACATATACATGTATTTTGTCATGGTCCTCCCGTATTTTATAAACAGACTATTTGCAACTTTTGCCTAAATATAATCCCAATATGGTTTTATTTACAATATGGTCATGAGTCATGTTGTTGCCATTTATATAAACTTAAGCCAGTGACCACATTCACAACTGTATGTTGGGAAAGTCACTCCTTTAAAAAAAAAAAAAATGGAGAGGTTGATAGATGGAGGGGTGGTAATGAAATGGAGACATCAACGAGCATGAATAGAAGAAGGGAGGGAGGGGGGAGTCTAACATGGAAACATCCCAAAAGAGAGGGAGAATAAGAAGGAACATGAAGCGCGAGTGAGCGGGAATAAGAAGAATAGCCTTTCCCCTGTGTTCCATCAAGGGAGAAATTACACATTTACTGAGGTTTTTTTCTTAAGACGACGGCCCTCATAGATCAAAACGCTTGGATGTACCAGCCAATTTCCAACATGAAATATAGACACCAGAAATCTATTACACCTGTGTTCTCTCCCTACCGCTCCCTGTCGCTCGTCCCCGCAAAGGCTGATGCATCTATATCACTGTTGCTTCTCCCCTCCCTTTGACACCCCTCTCCCCCTCCCCCCCACTAATCGAGCTCTGACAAGAACATTATGTTATCCACCTGTATGTCTGCCTGACAAATGGGAAACTCCATCATGTTCCATAATTATATGACCTTTTCCTTGTGTTGTATTTCTCTTTTTAGTGTTCCAATAGTGAACCAAAATCAAAGACTTCATTCCTTTGGGATGTTGCCCACACAGATCATATTTTAATATTTGGTCGGATGGGGTAACACGCGGAACTTTGGCGAAAATATGATGACCCGACACATTCATATGGAATACATTGTTGTAGGAAATTCTTACCAAAAAGTGATCCTTTGTATGGATGTTGTATTAAACCTGAGGTAGAGCTGAAGTCAGTCACGTTAAAGTGGTGTTAAACTGATCCTACAGCCTAATGGAGGGAAATCATTTGGCATTAATGGCATTGGGATTTTTCTTTTCTAGGGGCTTTTAGCTGGGGTTGGAACAAAGTAAAAGATGCTAAGAAAATAGTCCATTTTAATGACTCGAGAGTGACTCCATAAATCAGTTGAACCAGAGGCGGAGGTGGATGTTCTTCTGACAGTTTTGTAACAATCGGATTCAAACGTTTTGACTGAGCACCGTCACAAAAATGCAGCAGCTGACAGAAAGCAAGATGGATCCGTCTGCGGACGTCTCATATGTTTTTTGGATAAAATATTCGGAAACTTGGTCATGACCAGTAAGGTTATAAATGGGAGTTGGTATGGAATTGGTTTCAACTTTGCAGCTATTAACAGCTTCCACTCTCGACTTTCCAGATTAATTCAGAATCTCTGCACATTTAATTCATCAGGCCAATCCTTTGTGGGGTCAGAGGTCAATGATGTTGACAAGAGGCCCAGGCTCACGGTCCCTGTTCTTGTTCATCCCAAAAATGTTTGATGAGGTTGAGGCATTTTCTTCCACACCGAACTTACCCAAGCATCCATTTATGGACATCTTCGTGAACTGGGGCATAATCATACGAGATCAAACCCAATATTGTTCCCCATGGGTGTTTTTAGGGGCAGATGCTCAAGCCAAAAAATAGGGCAGCCATTGCCAATATTTGATATCAGTGTCGATGCCAGAGCATGTCCAATGGGAGGACATTCGGTCGTGGTGGGGGAGGGAACATTTTACTGCTCAAAAAACACGCATGGCCAGCACGGTGGCACGCTGGGCGACTGGTTAGCACATTTGCCTCACAGTTCTGAGGACCCGGTTTCAAATCTGGCATCACCTGTGTGGAGTTTGCACATTCTCCCTGTGCCTGCGTGGGTTTTCTCCAAGTACTGGAGTTTTCTCCCACATTCCAAAAACATGCACGGTAGGTTAACTGAAGACTCTAAATTGCCCGTAGGTGTGAATGGTTGTTTATTTATTTGTGCCCTGCAGTTAATTGAAGACTCTAAATTTGGTAGTTTACAAAACGTACATGTAAATGTGAATCCATTTTTTTGTGTGCGTGTGTAAATGCTTGCATTCAAATATCTCCTCGAGTACGTGATTTTTTTTGGCCAGGATGCTAAGATATTGTCATTCAACTGCAAACTTTGTTTGTGGTCGCATCAACAAAGTGAAGATTTTAAATGACAAGAGAGGCTTGGTTGTAAAACAGCATTCCAGATCTCTGTCCACAGAACTGGGTTTTAATCTCTGTTTACAGGAAAACACGAAAACATTTCCCATTTTAAGCACAATTTACCCATCAAGAAGCATGACATCAGATGACTGCCAGCGCATTTGGATTCCTCCATTTTCTCACTATAATGAGATATTACATTCACATTTATGCATAAATCAGCACTCATCTAAATGGAGACAACATGAATGAAAATATATTTTTATCGGCATAAATTCACAGTTCATCCTTTTATATTCAGGCTATATATATACAGTACAATTCAAAAATATAGATTCCCATTTACGTGTTTGACATGATCATTAGTAAACTGTACAGACTGATAAATGCTGTGATGGGGATGATAGGAGGGTAAAGTCATGTAAAATTCTCTTTGCAGCATCCTTTTTTCCCCCTCCAACATGATTAATTGCAGTGCAACATGTTTGGGGTGGAGGGTGTAAGCAGAAAAATTGCAGCAGCAAGCGAGTGCACGCCAACTTCGACGCCTTCCTCTTTCACAACTCCTTCTCCCCCTCCTCCTTGCAGCAAGCGTCTCTTAATACAGCCAGAGAAATTGAGGTTAAGAGGGGATATTCAGAGGGTTATCTGGCGTCATGGCGCTCAGCGTGGTGAGATTGATGGTTTTAAGAGGCCGTGGTCAAATTCACATGGTAATTCTTCCCTATTGTCCCTGAGGAAAGCGAGGCTTTCTTTAATCTGAGAGGGAGGGGACGCTTCCTCTCCCTCTATTGCAATGGAGCTCACTGTCACTTTATCATCTACAGATACTGACGACGGGTGGTCAGTGATGTCTGGATGGATATATCATGTTTTATATTTGTGTAAATTAAATAGAGGAGGTGGAAGTATTGTTGGTAAGATTACATTGGGGCAGTGAATACAATGATAACTCTATGGCGCTGTACAGTATATGTCATTTACTGTAGTCTCCACCCAACCCAAAGGGGGGAAAAATGATAACTTCACTCAATTAATTTTTTTTCTAGTCATATAAGAAGATAGCAATCTTGTGTCTTTGCAAAGAAGCATATTATTATTACATTTGATTTGTTTTGTTTTTTTCCAAATCCATGTCCTTGAAACACATTTATGACAGAATGCTGACCTTTTAAATCTTATTGTCACGATCAAGAAATTTGACCTGGTTCCTTCAACGAGCATTTCAAAATCTGCGGTAAAAAGGAATAATAAACAGCAGTTGGTGGTACGCAGCTTTTTATTGATGACCTATATGGAGTGGATGAAAAACAAAGTAACGTTTCTCCAGAGGCCTCGAGCAGCAGGTGAGTACAGATGCATGTAATGTGCTATAAACCTGTCTGTGGTCGATCCACAGTATACTGTATAGCCACGTAGCGGATCCATACATTGAGGCTGAAGATCCCCCATAATAAATGTCTTATCTATATACTTAACAGATCTGTATATCCAGTAGGTGGTGGATCTATAGTCATGAATCTTGACTCCATAGACAGACAACAAGATGTCTCCTTTGAGAGTCAGCCATCACAGAACAGAACAGAACGTATACGAGACTCGATGAGGGAAAGCAGATGTACGGCTGAGATGGATAGGTCTGTGTCCTTTCTACGTTTTGAGAGAATGGACTACGGCGGAGTTGCTGTTATTTCAGTCGGCCTCCACGTGCGTCCTTCTGGTTAAACCATGCATCGTCAAATTTTTGTATTTTTTTTTTTCTCCATTTAAGACAGGTGGACTCCAACACAAGCGTGCTGAGTCAGACATTGCAAAAACTGATCAAGTGTTACTGCATAAAGTATGACTAGTCGACATCTTACGACAATTGATTTGGAATTTCACCAGCATTTTGGGGGGAAAATAGACCTCTAAGTCACATAAGACGTCTGCATATCCCAAACAAGACCTCAGTATTAGGAATGCTAAAAGGATTTGGTTTCTGATGGTGCCCGTTTAACCCTGAAACTGCCCCCCTTTTTGGATTTCTGTGTAAATCAAAACGACGACAACAGGTTTTCTGGAACGGATTGCGTTCGACTTCAGAGGTTCCACAGTGCATTTACAAAAATGTTTTACTTTGGGAAAAAACAATACATAACATTTTCTACATAAGGCTGAAGCATCCAAAATGTATTTTTAAACTGTGTTGAAACTTTTGCAGGCTAACACGAACTCCCAATTTTAATGAAGTTGGGCTGCAACAATTTGCTCCACGCTGCTGTGATCAGTCTCTTTTGGGCTACACGTTGACTTTCTGCGGCACAGTACTGGTCTTTGCACTTCTCCTTGTGTCACCCCAACACACACACACACACACACACACACACACACACACCACCGTCTCCTCTCCTTAATCAATACCCTTATTAATCATCCAAAATATATAGTATGTGTGACAAACCAATTATTAATCAGCACCCTCACTTCCAATACAGTGATAATGAATGTAGTGGCAATGCTGTGGACTCTGTCTGTTCATTAACTGCTGATGGCTGCTGTAATGACTGCTCGATGTCACCAAGATTTTTTAGTGGTATTAATGAGGCAGCAATGGCGAGCACATCACAGCCAGGAAGTTGGGTATGCATTTTCCTTCCCATCCTCCTTGAATCCTCCACTCGCCATCATTCTTTTTCTTTTCTCCCCCTTGATCATATTGATACATTCGCTCCTCACTCCAATAAGCATCTAATCAAGAGCACGGGAGATCAGATCAGAGCAGGATGATGGAGCAAGGAATCATTTACTGTGGACCCGGCCCGCTTTGCTAAACCAGAGGTGTGACTCTTCTGGGTGATCGGTGGCAAAATGATGAGGTCTCCGTTTCACGCCATGAGACCACAGCTTGCACCTGATAAGAGCCAGATCAACGTTAAGATTGGAATTTATCACGGCTTTTCATAATTTGGTACTCGAATGAAAAGAGGATTTAACACTCAGTAGTCAGATGACAATTACGGACTAATGTTGCTATCAACTTGATACCTAAGAAAACGATTAATTTTGTGTTGTCTGCTGTAAATCTGACTCTAAATGCACACAAACCACAGCGTGAGGAAGTTCTGACTTTCAATCTTGGATACAACAAGGATAGCTCTTTTTTTTTTTTACTGTGTTAGTTTTATTTTATTTTTATTATTACATTTTGAATCAAGCAAAGATTGTCCTTGCCTTTCAGAATTGAGCCATATCATAGCTCAACACTCATTATAATTGTATGGGCATCACTGGCAAATGGCTTATTTTACTATTTATAGGCATGGCAACATTATTGGGAGTCATCAGACATGTCGACTGTCGAGCACTGAAATCTTCGGAGCACTGTAATACAACTACTATTGATACTACGACTACTTATACGACTACCACTTCAACTACTAATACAATAGTGAAACTGTGACTGTTGTGGAAATTAGGGGTGGCATATATTTTCTGATTCATTGCATTATTATTTCCATTGATAAACTTTTTGTACAGTAACATCAGATATCACAAGTACGAACTCAAATGTCCAATCAAAAATACAGTAGTATACAGTGATGACTGTGAAAATAAGCATGTTATCCCTTCTTCGCTCTGTTTTTCTCCAGTATATGGATTATTGCATTATTCCTAAATCATGAATTTATTGTTATGGAAATAATGAAACAGGTTTAGACCCGAGTGAAGAAAAGCAGTAGTAAATAATGGATGGATGGATATTTAAATATCACAATCATATAATGGTGTGACTTTGTGTTTAGGGCCTATCTCATTGGCTGAGAGGTCGCCGTGACTGCCGAGACTGATCAGTGGCGATGACTTGGCACAGCGGGATACCAACATTTTGCTTGCGCTCTCACCAAGGCAAAGTTGCGTGGAAAATAATTAGCCGCGGAACGTCTCTGCGACGTCACGGCACAGTCACAGTTGTATAATATAAAGAGCTTTGCTAAATAGGTGGCAGGAGGGACTTTATATTGATAGAATCTTCACCATTCACTGACAACCTGTGCTGTATAGAGCAAAACAAAGCAAATTATTTCTAGATATTTCATACACGAGGCAACTCAGTGTGCTTAACGTGATTAAAAATATTTAAAAATAAAGACAAAAATATATTTTCAAACTGCCAAAACAACTTGACTTTGCAACAAAAATGGGTCAAGTCTTATTCCAAAAATTTAAAATTAGAGGTGGTAACTTCCTTCAATACTATAAAGTTAGAACAACAATCTTAAAAGGATTCTCAAGACATGCGAATACTTTAGAACTACCCGTTTTTGGTTCAAAAATACAACTACTTCCACAAAACAAAAAACTCCTTTCATCGCGCTTCTCTCCATCGGGCTGTGTGGGGTCCCCGGCTGACTTGGGTCTCATAGCCACCGTGAGTCGGGCCCGCCTTCTGGGCGGGGGGGTTGCCCGCTGTTGCACAGCAAAACTGTTCCAGCACAAAGGCATACAGATCCACCAT
The DNA here is from genome assembly GCF_024500275.1 of Phycodurus eques. Taxonomy (NCBI): domain Eukaryota; kingdom Metazoa; phylum Chordata; class Actinopteri; order Syngnathiformes; family Syngnathidae; genus Phycodurus; species Phycodurus eques. The sequence continues at coordinate 6,554,234 of NC_084537.1, forward strand.
TCTGCAAGGCCATGCGGTCTTGAAAACAAAATGGGTCAAGTGTCGTTACGGAGACATCGCAGTGAAGTAGCGGATAGGTCTCTGCGACGTCTCCTCAGTCTTGTTAGTCACAGATGTCCCAGAGACCTTGCAGATACATCTTCCCTGTCGCAGATAGAAGTAGTTCCCGCTCTGTCTCAGAAATGTCTCGGAGAACTTTTGGAGACTTGAAAAATTCGCCAGAAGGTCTCCAATGAAATCGAACATGTTCGATGTCAAGCGGACTCCTTGGCGACCCAGTTACTCTCCGGGAGACATCGCGGAGACTCAAGTCGCCATTAGTTCGCCAACTAGTCTTATGAGGCAGTGTCTCAAATTTAACAAAGGAAAAAACAGACACAAGCCCTCATATTGTGGCTCGTGAATCGTGTAATGCAGGTCCAGGAAATTGTCCATGTGGCTCAACATTGCGTGAGTATTTTTTGTCCTCTGTGTTGTCTCATGCCAGTTTCACCATACTTACCCACCAGTCTTCCCATTTGCATACAAATGAACATCTAAATGAGCTCAATGACATAATTGACTCGGAATTAGAAATGTTATTGCGCTGGTCACTTTGCACTGGACAGACCAAGTGCATGAAAGTGTCGTACACTTGCATGCTCCCACACACACACACACACAGAAAAGCAAAGCAAAATGGCGGCTATTTTGCATATTAATGGGAGTCATTAGCTGTCACTTGGCATTCGCTGACAAGGGGACTTATTTATGCCCTGGCCCTTGATGTTCCACTGAGAGAAAATGTCCACTTCAGCAGCCAACGCTAATTGTTTCTGAGCATGTTGTCTGGTTGATCATTATCATCATCATCATGGGAAATTAAGCATGCCTTTTAAAAAAAAGTGAGTGGGCTGACGCTTGGCATGGCCTATTATGATAACTGTGCTAGCTTTTAACTTCAGGTGTTGTGCAAGAGCAATTCAAGTGGAGCCATTAAATATCGGGGGTGATTTGTCTCAAAATTATTGACGCAAATATATCCGCAATTTCCATGTGTTTTTCAGTTCCACAAAAATATCTGGGATTTACACGTTTTTCAGATCCGCAAATATAGCCGCGATTTACAGGTATTCCTCAGATCCACTAATATATCCGCGATTTACACGTGTTTTTAATGTTATGTGTGCATTTATAATAACTTTTCTAAACACATTTGACATTTGTAAATATTCAGTTCTGCATGTGAATTGTTGAAGGCGCATTTGTGGATCAGCGGCCATGCAAATTCATTTTTGAGATAAACGTAACAGTTTTCGAGCACCGCAGCAAAGCAAAAGAAAGCAAAGCAAATTTATTTATAGAGCACATTTTCAACACAAGGTAATTCAATGTGTTTTACATGATGAAAAGCATTTAAAAAGATAAATTAAAAGAGAACGGATCATTTTGAGTTGCTCATTTGTAACGTGTGCATAAAACGTGTGGCTACCCCTGGTCTAACGAGTGTTGTTGGTCAAAACAAATCCATCCATCCAATCCAGCCAATCACAACAGCAAATAAAGAAAACACAGCAACATTAGGCTAGCGGAAAAGGTAGGTACTGGTCGGGGATAAGACTCATCGCTGATTGGACGAGAGGGACGACTTGACCAGGAAGTTATTCCGCGTCTGGCAGACTGGGGTGGTTGTCCACCTTTTTAAGACAGGGGACCGGAGGGTGTGTTCCAACTACAGGGGGATCACACTCCTCAGCCTCCATGGTAAGGTCTATTCAGGGGTGCTGGAGAGGAGGGTCCGTCGGGAAGTTGAATCTCAGATTCAGGAGGAGCAGTGTGGTTTTCGTCCTGGCTGTGGAACAGTTCTACACCCTTGGCAGGGTCCTTGAGGGTGCATGGGAGTGCGCCCAACCAGTCTACATGTGTTTTGTGGACTTGGAGAAGGCGTTCGACCGTGTCCCTCGGGGGGTCCTGTGGGGGGTGCTTCGGGAGTATGGGGTACCAAACCCCCTGATACGGGCTGTTCGGTCCCTGTACAACTGGAGTCAGAGTTTGGTCCGCATATCCGGTAGTAAGTCAGACTCGTTTCCGGTGACGGTTGGACTCTGCCCAGGCTGCCCTTTGTCACCGATTCTGTTCATAACTTTTATGGACAGAATTTCTAGGCACAGCCGAGGCGTAGAGGTGGTCCGGTTTGGTGGCCACAGTATTGCATCTCTGCTTTTTGTAGCTGATGTGGTTCTGTTGGCTTCATCACGCCGTGACCTCCAACTCCCACTGGAGCAGTTCGCAGCTGAGTGTGAAGCGACTGGAATGATAATCAGGACCTCCAAATCTGAGACCATGGTCTTCAGTCGGAAAAGGGTGGCGTGCCCTCTCCAGGTTGGGGATGACATCCTGCCCCAAGTGGAGGAGTTCAACTATCTTGTGGTCTTGTTCATGAGTGAGGGAAGAATGGAACGGGAGATCGAGAGGCGGATCGGTGCAGCGTCTGCAGTGATGCTGACTTTTTATCGATCCGTTGTGGTAAAGAAGGAGCTAAGCCGAAAGGCGAAGCTCTCCCAGCTATTTTCGGGCGAGAGGTAGGGTACACCCTGAACTTGTCGCCAGCCAATCACAGGGCACTTATAAACTAGAGAGCGAGAGATGAACATTTTAACAGTGAACGCATGCACATACATTTTTTGGACTGCAACGAAGGCATAGGAATTGTTTAAAAACTCATCATTCACAGCAGCCAAACAGCAGTTGCAAAAGATCTTCAAGGATGAGATGTCCTCAAAGTCCTAGCAGGCGCAGCTGCATGCCACACCAACCAATGTGCACGTGTTTGTGTGTGTGTGTGTCAGCGTGTGTGGTCACTGGGCCATAAAAAGGGAGCACGGCACCCATGTCAGATTTGTTGCCCTTTCTGCTAACGGCTCCAGAGGCCACAGAGGCTAACTGCCGTCAGTACCCCCGCCGCTGCCACACACCCATACAGTATTTACACACACTCGGGCATGCACGGTGTAGCACTCCACACAGCTGCGGTCCCGCTTTGTATCCCCAGCCGGCTAGCGGCGACGTTCCCACCACAACTGCTAGTATGTTTGACCTTTCCTGTCCAGGCCTAATCTGATTTTGTCCCTCTTTATGAAATTAGACGCTAAAGGTCAGCTGGCTCTTTAACATGGAGTGGAGGCCCTGAGCTAAGGAATTTGCCTCGGTAGTAAATTACCTGGATTAGGTTTGGGCCGTGTGATTCTATACCTTCCCGGAGGCCACAGCGCAGTCCTCACGAGTACAAAGGGAACAGAACATATGATGTTATACAATCATTTAACTTGCAACCTTCCCATCACCTCTTGATGACCTCCTGATATTCCTTTGTGATAGAAAATGTAACTTCTTTAGCATTTGTCTTGGTTTTACTTGCTAATTTTAAACAGTGCTTGTCTTGTTGCAAATCAGTGAACTACAGATAAAGTTCAATCATTTAAATTTAAATTCAAATTTCAATCCAGCCTCACCTGTGTGGAGTTTGCAATGTTCTCCACATGCCTGCTTGGGATTTCTCTGGGTACAACCATTTTTTTTTTCACATTCCAAAAACATGCACGGTAGGTTGATTGAAGACTCTAAATTGTCCGTAGGTGTGTGTGTGAGTGCGACCAGTTCAGGGTGCACCCCGCCTCTCGCACAGAGTCAGCTATGATAGGCGCCGGCACGGCCGTGACCCTAATGCGAACAAGCGGTAAGGAAAATGGATGGATGGATGGATGGGTCAACCACAGAAAAAGTGTGTGTGTGTTCGGAAGGGGGGTTGGGGGGGACAGCTCACCTGTAAGAACTTGGATTTATTTATATTTCGTTCAACCAGCGCATCATGGTGTGAGTCCTGCTCAGGACAAAATTAAAACGGTGGACTTGTTGGAAGATGTAGTCTGCATCCTATTGTTGAGCTGTCCTTTCGCAATTCTGCCCTATCGTCAATCATTTAAATAGAACCTTTCCTGGTCTGTTTATTATTGTTAGGTTGAAGAGGTTTTGCATGAACAGTCTTTGAAATCTATCATATACAGTAAAATACATTTTCTCCAAGCACATAAATGGAGGTGACAGTTAGCATGACCCCAAAAAGGCAGAACAACGTTCATGAGAAATGTGTCAGGTTGAAATAAAGCGGAATCACCGTTTGCTTGGAGCATTAGGGACAGATCAGGGTGAAAGTGATGAAGATGAAGACACAGACAGACAGGATGTCTTAAGATGAAGCAAACACATCAGCCTAGATACTGGACGCTGTCTATTTGGAGGACTGATCTCTTTGGCCGCTGTCCTTTTGAAGAATGTTTCTGTCGTGCAGGAAGCCCCTCGCCTGGTTGCCATGCAACCTTTTGATCCATCACGAAAGCTACTTCCTGATCCCTCACCCCTTCATAGCGAGTGATCATCACTCACACGACATGCTCCCGGCAGCACAGCTGATGTGTGTGCATGTGTGGGTGTGGTGCTGAATGATTGCTTATGTCACTAAAGGACATAAAAGCAGCTGTGTACATGTTAACATCCATCAAGCTACTTGAAATGGATGACGATCGAAATGATGGTCAGACAACAACCAGAAAACCTCCTCAAGTCCTTATGCAGCTGACTTTGGGCGAGAGGCGGGGGGTACACCCTGAACTGGTCACCAGCCAATCGCAGAGAAGGATTTTTTGGGTGATGGTTTTACCAAACTTCTTCCCTCCCTTAAGTGTCCGTAGATTTAAATAGATGGATTATCAGTAATTAATCTTTAAAAGAGACATTTATGCATCTTTTACAACAGTTCCCAGGTGTCTTGAAAATGTGTCTCTGACATGCTTTGTCAATATACCACGATCAAGAATTTACACACCCTATGTGTCTTGCTGAAAGTAACCCATTTGAGAAGGCAGCCCCGTCTGATGCTACAGATGGCTGCTCTCACTGGAGATCCCTGAATCCACACTTGCACATGCAAGCACCTACAAAACAGAATTGATTCTAGTTTACCTCTTGCAGGCAGCGCCAAGCCGTTGAATTATACTGTGGCAATTACCGTTGGGACCGTGCTCTGTTGGTGGCACAGCGGACACAAATAGGCCCCAACCCCCATCGTGTCAACAACTTCACCAAGCAATCAAGCTGCTTATCAGAAGCTGTGGAGTGAATGTGAATCGAATTTGATGATAATAGATAGAAAATTGAGATATGACTGGTCCATAACATCGTTTTATATATATATATATATATATATATATATATATATATATATATATATATATATATATATATATAGCTGTTAATGTCTATTCACAAGTAACAATGCTAATGAGGGAGTCTTGTCTGCATGATACACAATAATAACTAAATGGAATGCAGCTATTATGGAGGATGTTAGTTCCTAGTTACAGTTCTGCAGGATTATTTGGGTTTACATACATTCAGTATAGTACAATAAAATACCCATTAGCTTGTGCCAAACATGGAAGTATAATATTCCAATTAGCATTCGAAAAACTTAATTCAATCATTAAACAATCTATACTTATTAGACTTAAACCCTGTTATTGTTACAAAGTCCACCACTTAAGCCTGCAGCATAAATACAACTCTTTGGCAGGTTGTACAGTAAAAACACATGAGCAGAGGCATCTCTTCATCAAACATGATCTTAAGTAGCTTTGGTAATTATTGCATGCTTGGAAATATTTAAGTGCGAGGGCAGAAAGCTGTTTCGAGAACATCAGCTTCACCCAGAACAATAACCATTACAACCTGCTGACTGCTTTTTGAATTATTCTACATACTCATACACTTTCTCTGCGGTTCACTTCCTTCGCATCTTTTTTACACCTTTCAATTCGCATCCCCCGCCCCCGCCCCCAGTGCAAGAAGGAAGGGGAGAGGAAAGGGATGATGATTTAAGATAATGAGAGGAGTAAAACATCATTAGTGCAAATTAACTTTTGTCAGCTGAGGTGATCTCGGTGGGGGTGCCGCTGCCACTGGCGGCAGCTCAGATAATGGCAATTTATACTTTAACTTCTTTCACCGTGCGTATGTGTGTGCGTGCGTGTCCGTGCATGCGTGTACGCGTGTGTGTTTTTTTTTTTGCCTTCTCGATCTGCTCGGAAAATGGTTGGGGCTGATCGTAAATGTTAAACCTGTTCAATATTTACGATCGCACATCTTTATAAGTGTGGTCAACACAGAGTTCGTCCAAGCCACGGACTCTGTGATCACGACGAGAAAATGAATTATTTTTAATTAGGAAGCGACTTTAAGCTGGCGCTCTTGTCAGACACAAATAGAAGAACGACTTTTTTGTGTTGAGTGTTGTTGTGATGTGTCTACCAAATAATTCCGCACAATTAAAATTATAGGTGTACAATGTACTTACCATATGAGAAAAAAAACAATTTCTACATCAGTCTGGACAGCCTTTGGCACAATGCTGCTGGTTTTGGGGGTGAGATTCACGATTGTCAGTGAAGACATCATTGTATTTTACTTTTGCTGTGTTGGTGTGCTGGTAACAACCTTTGAATCTAGACATTTGGACATTCATACGCTTCAGACTTTATGGGAATATTTTGGATTCCAGCATGACTGTGCTCTCGACAGTGCACGTAGCAAGGTGCATAAAGGCATGCTTGGGTGAGTTAAGAATGACAACAAAAGCGCTTAGCTCAATCATACACCTCTTGAATGAATCTACTCTTATATGTTCTTGAATTGTTTTCACTTTCTGTAGGGTGTAATGGTGTCCCTGGACTTGTGATTACATGTATTTGTGTATATACACACTGTTAGACAATCCTGTAAATACTACAGTTATTTACCACGTCTTACCTTACAGTAAACTACGTTAGTGTTTTGCAGGAATTAAATCTAGTTTCCACTGCATGATGTTGGTTGACGTCACGCAGAGTTACTGTGACTGTTACTGTTACTCAGAACTGTGAGGCAGATGTGCTAACCAGTCGTCCGCCAAGTCGCCTGATTTTACGTCTTTATTTATTTCATGTTCGGGATTTGTAGTTCAAATACTTATTTGAAGGTATAATTCCCCTCAGCCAATTTGGAAATGAGGTCATTGTCGGATGGCCGTCAGAAGCAGAGAGCTGCGTTTGAAATTCTAGCTTTGGAAGGGGACCCACCGCTAAACATTTTCAAAAGCTTGCAAAATCTGTATGAGGTTGGGGTGATGTCATCATTGATGACATGGTGATGTCATCAATGGTGACTATAAGAGCTTCTCTGATCAGTACCTCAACCCGAGCACTAGTCCCACGATTAACAGCTGATGTTGGTCTCAATCGCGCTTTGGCTTGCTCTAAACTTTTGTTTGTTTGTTTTAAATAAACCTTCGAACAATTATTTAAACTACAAACCGTGAACACACCCAAAAACAATCTGTTATTAGTAGGTCAAATTCAATTGGGATCATTACTTTCTGAAAACCATAAAATATGCTGAGTCATTTGGAACACAGTCAAGGCAAATGTAGAGTCAGAGTGAAAGGACCGTACAGACAGTGGTGCACCGGTGTGGGGTTTGCCACCTAGCAGGGGGAGAGCAACGATGGACCTATACATATCTTCCTTCGCCTCGAACTGTCCCGTTCAATCGCAAACACACTCTGTAATATCTTTTTCTTCGCCCACAAAAACGTACATTGTAAATGTAAAATGGAACGAATATTACCTGGGAACCTGAGAGCTGGTAACCGGTGGGAAGAGAAAAGTATGGAGACAGAATGAAATCACCCATATTCCAAAAAAAAACGCCGCATCATGAGATTTTGGGGCCCCATCATTCTGGCTTACGTATAGGTCTTGAATTTACATTTGGCTCTTCATCTTTCTTTGATGGAGGCCCTTTACGAGCCATTACGACCACACTTTAAGGTGACACACAAAAATATAAATGAGCCGCTCCGGTCATTTCCAATGTCGAGCATTGCTTGCGTTACTTCTGCTTATGATGATGATATATGATAGAGTAAGTGTTGCCGCCCCTTGGATCAAATCGTATTGTAAATTTAACAGACGGATCTTTCACAACAGTTCATATGCACTGTAAAACAGTGTGATCTAAATAATATATTTAAAAATGACTGTCAATTTAGAAAATACTGTAGTTCATGCTCGATAGTCATGTCGTTATGGACAGTATATATATTTTTTTCAATCAAAAGGCTTCCTTCCTCACGGTCCCTGGGTTTTTGTGGTGGGAGCAGGATTAAACCGGAGGTCCGTGTAGGTCCATTAGCTTGAGTGAAGCAGCTGCGGTGCACGATTCTTTTTCGACCTCAAGGTTTATTCCCCCCTAGCTTTTCCTTTGTTGCATTAGTTCACAGTGGAGGCACCAGCTGGCCCAGTCGCTAGTGTTTCAGATGATAACATTAGAGTCGGTGCAAAATGTCAATATTGTGATTAGTTTGCATGCTGCATGACTGATCGTCACAGATATTGTATAGCCAAGGACGGCATACAAATAGCCTCATGCTTTGCATGCACAAAACAAAACTTGCTCTTGATCTCACAACATAAGAATTTATTGTTCACAATTTGACACGGATAAGATGGCAATGTAAAGGAGATGGCCTTTATCTCTTTAGAAACACATACTGTAGCTTGAAAATGTGACTCTTATAACAGCAGCGTTTTTGGGGGGGGGGGCCTCTATGTTGAAAATACGAGACAATTAACGAGTAGGAATAAATTATTTGTAATTATCACCACATGACCGAAAGCACAGCGAGAACAAGAGGGAGGATGAGCTTGTCTGTTAATCAAGGCATGATGAATTGCCCATGTTCATACAAACATGGCCTCTTCATGAGTCCCCTGTGCATCACTCTCTTTCTCTCTCACACACAAAATGGCACACACACACACACGATAAACAGCAAATAAAGAGTGGGTGGAGAGTGGAGAATTAATTCTATGAAGTGTACTGGCAAGGAGGCACTGTATGTAGATAAGTGGCGGGGTGTGCAAGGTGTGGATACCCGTGTGTGTGTGCGTGCACGACTGTGGGATTAACAAATCGACAAAAAGTCGATATGCATGCAGAGAAGCTCAAGGTGCCATTGTCTGTGTGCCAGAGTGTGTACGTGTGTGTTTGTGTGTTTGTATCTGACAGTTTAGGTAGTGTGCAGTTGTCATCCCAACGGCAGTAGCAATGACGTATCTTAATCTGTTTAGTTTGCGGCCAGGGGTCTTTAGCGAACGGATTATCAGCCAGATTTGAGTAATAGACTCCTCATTTAGCTTAAATGCGTTTTGCATAGAGAGCAACCTCCCCTCATCACTCTTTAAGATGAATCGGCCTCCCGGCAACAAGATAAGGGGCGAAAACTTCCGACGGTATTAGTCAGCCGGCAACTACATTAATCATAAAAATGTTTTCTTAACGAAGGCAAAGTCACATTAGCTTCTTAAATTTCGCAATACTATTCCACAAATATACTCTTGAGAAAACACACAGTAAATAATGGTCGTTGCCTCACGGGAAAATGGATAATAAAAGAAAATATTTTGCATGACAAACTCTATACTGTAAGACTGTACTGTGTATGCGGTAGTACTGTAAACAGTGCAGTTATGTGCATTATATTACATTTATTAATGTACCAACACGGATGGAAAACTTTGGCAGAACATTTGTTATGCTGTTAACATGTAATATAGTATTTTATGTTACGGCATGGCATTAAAATGTACTTCTTTCATAACAAATAACTACAGGATCATATTTCTTGTCATTTACTACCTTTGTTGCATATACAGAATGTGGGGCTAATAATGACCAACATTTTATCCTGTTGATGTCTTGTCACTGTTACGTTTGACTGACTTTTCTCCTGTTAGAAACATTCTTCCAAAGTCCAAACAATTTTTCATAGATTGTAATGATATGTTCATGAGCAATGCATGAGCCTGCGCGCATGCGCACACACAACTGCTGTCCTCCTGTATTACTTTAACTATCTCAGTCAATGTAATGAAATGAACTATAAATGACTATATGTCTATACACTATGTTTTAATAACTTTTTTTAACCTTAATTTCCAGTCAAGCCCATAACAGGTTTGTATATGTGTTTGTATGTGAGCGTGTGTGTTCTTCTAACATATTTTTGTTTAGCGAAGATGTGAAAGGCGGATGCAAAAAAAAAAAAAAAAAAAAATGATGCATGTAACGCATACATTCACAAACATTCACCTACAAACAAATAGACAAAAAAGCGTGAGGCTTACCACCAGCAGCATACATGGACTGTCTCTGTGACGTGCACATTTTGTTTGGTACTTTTAATTTGACAGTGCTCTGTGTAGAGCCTAAAAACAACACACTCTCACAGGCATTTACTCAGACACACACACACACACACACACACACACACACACACACCTCTAATATGACAGCGCTCTAACAAGAGCCTGCTGCTTGTCAAATGTTCTCTCGTGGCAGCAGGGATCCGCACAGCCGAGGGGGTTCTGTTCAAGGACATCTGTGAAGGAACACACACATGTGCGCACGCTGGCTTTGAATAGGCAGCCTGCCGCACACATGCTGAGGGCTGCTCCACTGCCGCTCCTCTGACGCTCCGTCTTCCTCCCTCTCTCCATGCCTCCCTGCCTTTTCTCTCTCTTTATCTAACATTCCATCACCTCGCTTCCCTCTTTTGGTCTTAAGTAGAGGCTGAGGGGCTGAGATAGACCTGGGTAGATTGTGAGGACACCTCCTTGCTTGCTCCAAAAACTCATTCCCGTCTCAGACTACACTCATCAATTTCCTCTTCTTTCTTCAATCCGAAACACCAGGAGACCTTTTAAAGTTACTCAAAGGCAGCGAGACTTTGGTCCTCCGGATTTTGACCTACTGAAGCGTGTGTGCGCTCCTGAAGCATAAGCTCTCTTTTTTTTTTTTTTTTTTTTTGCGTGTGCGTTTCCATGTGTCCGTGCCCCCATGCTGTCTCAAACACGGCTTCCATGGGATACTTTCTCGAGTTACTCGTCAACTGCTGCTGATCACAAGGCCAGTCCCGTGGCCCGCGGTGGTGACGAAAGGCCAAATTCCCAAAACAGTGTGTATCCTGCGGTAAAGCCAACGTGACACACCTGAGTGTGAGCTAGCGTGTGGCGTGTGCGTGGAAGGAGAGATAAGCATGTGGAGAGCTACGCCACAAGAAAGTGGATATAATGGTGACATGAAGTAGATTTTCTAACATTATACAGTGGCTACAAAAAGTGAACACACCCATCAGAATTGCCATGCACGATTTTAGTCATAGCCAAGAAAAACATTCAAACTTTAAGGCAACCTCTACGGTTCAACACAAAATGTTTTGAGGTACTGGGTGATCTAGTTTGCTTGGATTTGTCAATTTCCCCATTGAAAATAATGGAAACTGTTTCTGAGTAAAACTGTTGCCATCACAAAACTTGTATTAACTCGAACTTAACTGCCATGCAAGTGTAAAATGATAGTACATTCATGACTGTGCATGTTGAGATGATCACTGTTTTGGTCATGTCATATTTTCTCCATTTGTTGACGATGATGATCTATTCTGGACCATAGTATATACAAACTACATTATTTGTCATTTTCTCCGGACAGATACCTTTCATAATTGGATGCCCTTTTTTGTTTGTTTGTTTGTTTTCACAATTACACCCCTTTTATTATGACTGTAGAACCATGTTTTATGAGTATGGATTGATTTGTATAACTGGTGTCAAACTCAACTCATATCTGGCCCGCCACATCATTTTACGTGGCCCACGGAAGCAAATCATTTACATCAATTCCCATGATTCTTGCTAAAATATGTACCAAAATTTCAAATTCTCATCAGCAATAAGTAATAACGTTGCGATATTGCAAGCATTTGTTGCTTTTTACAGTAACTTGAACAATAGTTGAACAAACTATTATCCCTGACTTCTGATTTCAAAACTAGTTATCCATCAATTTGTTGTGTATATGTATTACCACGATATGGCAATGAAACATTTATTTGGTTTCACAGTCATAATGGCCAGGCACATGCACACATAGACCCCAAGTCATGCTCAAGCACTTGCCTTTTTGCCCTGGATGAAAAAAGATGCCATTTATGCTGAAGCCCTTTTTTTTTTTTTTTTTTGCCTCATTTATAGTCCAAAGTGTTTTGATATTTGAGGTGCATTTATTGATGTACATATGCTCCCAGCTTAATTTATGTGGGGTTAATAAAAGGCACTCTAAATGGTGACAGCTGTGTGCTGACCCCCATTTGACATGAATTTGAATGTGATTTGCTTATTTCTGAACAAAGTCAAATCCCCATTTATAAGAGGGTGTGTGCACCTGTGCAACCATGTTATTACAGTTGTTTGTTTTTATTTCCCCTCTCATATTTATTTCTTTTTTTCAATTGATCTGTACGGGTTATAGGTTAACTAACAGTGGGAAAAAGTTTCCATGATTTATCTTTCTCTCTTTTGAACAGGGGTGTGTAGACTTTTTATACTCACTGTAGCTTCCCTTCATCTCCTTTGTTGATAGTTGTTTTATTGACTGTGTTGATCGTGTTAACAGAAGAAAATAAATCATTTAAATAGGCACCGATGGTTTTTCTTAAAAGTCTGAATACATTTGGCGTTGGGTGCCCTTTTTATTGGCTTCGGCGCCTGCCCTCAAAAATGTCTGTGCACGCGCCTGATAACGGCTCTTTGAGGGGAAACCGTACCAAGATTGTGGCCTGTGACAAAAATGAGTTTGACACCCCTATACTTGCTGTAACCAACAATCTCATGTATCTGTATTTATTTTATGTTCCTCTGACATGATTAGAAACTACAGTGGATATATATATATATATAATTTATTTTATTTTTTTTAATCATTGGCCAAAAAGTCATAGCAAGTCAGATTTAAAATCAAAATGTCAATCTTTGCTGAAATTCATTACCGATAACCAGACAGGGAAGGAGATCAGAGTTTTGCGATCTGATGTTATTTGATAGGGTGTGTGTGCAACTGTCAGATAAAATAGTGCACATCCAATTCAATAATCCCGAAGGAGGGTTCACAGAGCAGCGTCCCAAATGTCACAGTGTGCATAAATACAAACATTTCTTATTGGGAGTGACATTAAACTAAAAAGCCAGAATGACATCTTTTGGAAGCTCTGCTGGGTTTGCCGGGATTGCCAGTCAACCCAATTGGAACGTGAAGAGGCCCGTTGTAATGCAGTCACTGCATTTAACATATATATATATATTTTTAAATGATACATCGCAGCCTGGGCGACACGCTGGCCGACTAGTTAGCACATCTGCCTCACAATTCTGAGGACCGGCGCTCAAATCCCGGCCCCGCCTGTGTGGAGTTTGCACGTTCTCCCCGTGCTGTGTTGGAGTGTCCTCTAAAAGTAGGGTTCTTGACTGCAGCCGTTTTCTGTGAAAGAGGGAAAGGCTAAAGAGAACGCGCTGACCCCGCTTCACAGCAATTTCCTCCTCATCAGCTTGTGAGACTTCATTAACTTTGTGGGGTAATTTCCTCTATCGAGGCCTCGTTTTTTTACCCACCTCATCTTTTCATCCGTCCAACCATCCTGAGCTCTTTTCTGGCCTCTGTGTATAATAATAATACTTTAGGAATTTCGAGGTATGTGAAACCAATGTGAAACATGAGCCCACATTTACTACCCCAATTCAAAGGAGTGCAACATAAAAGACATAGACGGTGGTACTGATGCTGCAGAGCCCAGGACTTAATGGGCACTGCTGTTAAAGTGGATCTGTTACTTGAGAAGCTATGAAAGGATGTGAAGTGTGAGCCAATGCTGCCCTCCTCAGGAAGGTGGCTAGAACTGTAGATTATGGCGCACAGAATGAAGTTCTGACGTACATCAGTAAATGGCGACTGTTTTACTGGTTTACAGATATGAATTCTGACCTTTGAGGCCAACTAGTGTTTGGCTTACTTGTTTCACCGGCATTCAAACGTGCCCAGATACTTGGAAACTTTCATTCTACATGCAATAAGGGGTTTCTCCAAAATTCAAAACTCTGTCCTACTATTGGAGCACGTTTAGTTCATTAAATGTGTAGTTCTTTACTGTTTGCGACACTTCCTTTATTTGTTATCATCTACATAACAAGCAGTAGGCAGTGTACCACTACACCATCAGTGACTTCTATGTTCACCTCTTCACCGCAAAGTTGCCCGATAAAGGGTGAATAAAGGATCACTGCGTTACGACATTTCAAAGCGGTTACCACCAAGAAGAGGGCATTTGGGTAGCACTTACATCCCAAGCAGCTGTACATGTTTCGAATACCTGTAACGTCAATGAACCATTGGAGGAAGCGAACAACAGAATGAGAGAATCAGGTGCACGCCAGTCATCAATGTCCATGTCGATATGTAAACTTCCCTTTTCCGTCCTCTCCTCTATGCAGCTCGCATGACGCATAAAATACCCAGGCTAGGCTCGGCCTGGTGCAGTGACAAATGCCAGCCACTCACTTTCCCAAATGTCAAATCTGACATGACATCGACATTCAACAAGCATCCCTGCTGGAGCCATTCAGAGGCACGCTCTTCGATGCGCTCTGACTTCTCATGACAAGAGAGGAGGGCGAATGCTTCGGTGGGCTTTTTCGAGCAAATGAGCAAATAGTCCAACAGTTTAAGAACGTTTCTCAACATAGAATTGTAAAGAATTTAAGGATTTCATCATCTACGGTCCGTTGTATCATCCAAAGATTCAGAGAATCTGCAGGAATCTCTGCATGGAAAACCAACATTGAATGCGTGTGACCTTTGATCCCTTAGGCGGCACTACATTAAAAACCGGCATCATTGTGTGAAGGAACTTGCCATGTGGGCATGACCACCGGTCATCACCTGTCCAATACGGTCCCAGCAGTGAAGCATGGAGGTGGCAGCATCATGCTGTGGGGGTGCTTTTCAGCTGCAGGGACAGAACGATCAATCGAAGGAGGAAAGATGAATGCGGTCATGTACAGGGAGATCCTGGACGAAAACCTTCTCCAAAGTCCTCAGGACCTCAGACCGGGCCGAAGGTTCACCTTCCATCAAGACAATGACCCTAAGCACACAGCTGAAATACCGAAGGAGTGGCTTCAGAACAACTCCGTGACTGTTCTTGAACGGCCCAGCCAGAGCCCTGACTTAAACCCAATTGAGCATCTCTGGAAAGACCTGGAAAATGGCTGTCCACCAATGTTCACCATCCAACTTGACAGAACTGGAGAGGAACTGCAAGGAAGAATGGCAGAGGAGCCCCAAATCCAGGTGTGAAAAACTTGTTGCATCATTCCCAAGACGACTCATGGCTGTATTAGCTCAAAAGGGTGCTTCAACTAAATACATGTTATTTCAGTTTTTCTTTTTTAATAAATCTGCAAAAATTTCAACAATTCTGTTTTTTTCTGTCAATATGGGGTGCTGTGTGTACATTAATGAGGAAGAAAAAAAAAAAGCACTTAAACGATTTTAGCAAATGGCTGCAAATATAACAAAGAGGGAAAAATTTAAGGGGGTCCGAATACTTTCCGTACCAACTGTGTGTGTATGTATCTATACAAATATGTATTTACTCTTTCCATGCAGGCGCAGCTCTGCCTCCCCTTACCGCACGTCATTGTTCAATGTTCCACCTTTCTCAGTCCAACAATCCGAGCCTTCCTCTTCTCTATCCCCCAATCGGTCTACCTCTCCTCTTCTTTATGTTCGACGAGAAGCCCCATTTCTACCTGGACCCTGTAAAGGTCAAAAGCACCGTTCGCTGCCATCGTTAAATCGGGACCCGACTGATCTTGTATGGAAGTCAAGTCTGTGATTTGCATTTTATATTTGGACAATTTTTTATGCCCGATGTCATTACCAACGCAATCCTCAATATTTAACTTGTCTTAAAACACTGACTTCTGACCCCTAGTGGCGGGTTTGTACATTACAAGATATAATCATTAAAATTACTCAAAAACGAAATCATCAAATATTTTACTCGGTCTCTTGTGAATGGATTAGTTTAACTTTTTGAATAAAACTACTGAAATAAAATACATTCTTGATTTTATAAAAGGCGGAATGTGTAATTCTGTACAAATTACAGTATAAGCAAGTATGGTTGAGATCTTTTATTAGCATTCTGATTCACTGAAGGCACATGAGTTCAGGAGAAGACGCTATTTGTGAAGGACACAAACAGTGGCTGTAATAAGTCAACACTCGATTTCAACCTTGCTTTCATTTGACAAAAACAACAAAAGGTGCCAAAATGTTTCATGATCCGATAAAATCGAGATTGAACTTTTTGCCCGGTACGTTCAGCGCCGACACAATATCGTTCGTCACCAAAAAGAATATCGTACCGAGTGAAGCACGGCGGTTAATTATGAGCCCAGTCATAAGAGGATGTGCACACTTGCGCAACCACATTAGTGGTCATTTGTCCTCCTCAAAAATATCGTAAGTCCCATTCATACGGTGTGAATCGACTACCTGTTTCAGTCGCGTTATTAAAAAGGCAAAATAAAATAACACTTGCGAGGGAATGGTTTCAAAATGACTGCAACTCGAGAGAGACGGATGAATTCAATTGCGGTACATGTCCGATTATCCGAAACAAACAACGCTCCCGGAGAATTCTGCTTGCGATTCACCGATCCTGCACCCGCCGTCTCTTGGTCGCGTGCGCCCCATCTGTGCCCTCCTTCATACAAGCGCTCAGGAAATTGCGGCACTCGCGTGTATACTGCTCCGGATATTCCCGGAGATGACTCACATGGACGCTGGAGACAAAATCGTAACTGTCTACGGGAACGCCCTTGAGTTCGAGGGTGTCTGCAAAGAGCCTGACGTCTCTCGGCTTGATGACCTGATCGGCGCGAGAGTAGAGGAAGAAATGAGGCCAGGCGGGCGGCCTCTCTTGCACCGCGTCGTAGTGGTTCTTGTGCACATACTTCGTCAAGGGGTACAGCACGATTCGTAACAGGAAAACGGTCACCGCAAAGAGGGCTAGCAGGAGGTACTTCAAAATAGGCTTCACTTTAGGCCCCAAAGTGGCCGCCAGCGCCCGCACCGCCCCGAGGACATTCCCACTACCGGGGGCGCTGTCCACAACGGCGCCGATCACACACAGGGAACGAAACTGTTTGTCCTCGCGCAAGAGCTCGACCATATATCTGTACAGCATGAAGCCGCCGTTGCTGAATACGTGGAAGAAAACCGGACTGCGCTCCACCTCGTAGTCGTAGAGGACCTCCAGCAATTTGAGGGCCGTACTTCGGAGTTCTTTATATCCAAACGACTCTGAGACAAATACCGTCTTGAGAGGAGCCGTGTAACGGATGGTGACACATCCCTGTATTGGGGGACAAGCACGCACACACACAAAGAGAAGGATGCAAATGAGCTTGAAAACGCACAAATACATTGAAGATATTCATGCTTGAACCTTTTCGTTGTAGATGGAGCTGTACTTAGTCAGGTGTTTGTCTTTGCAGCCTGCCCATCCCAGCAATATGACGACAGGCTCTTTTGTGCCCTGCCAGTGTGTCTCTGGGGGGAAGAAAAAAAAAAAAAAAAAAAAAAAAGGAAGCAAGAGCATCAGTGCATCGCGGCATCACATCGCTCATCTCGACCGAGCGAGCGGAAACCGAAGGGGTCGCGACATTTGCGTCGAAAGCCCCAAAGCGAAGATAACTCAATGGCCTCGTGCGGCACAGGTGGAAGGTGCAATGGGCGCTGCTCACCGGTTGTCTCTTCATCTGGAAACACAATATTGTAGTCGATTTCATCATTTTCCATTTCGCGGAAGGCACTTTTTTGCTTGATGTGATTTCACGAAAGAAAGAGGACTTTATTCAGCCATAGGGCTATCATAAAATATACAGTACAATACAGTTCGATCCGTAGCGTGACGGCGTAACGAGTGTCCTTGTGCGTTGTGCAACGCGCTCACGCCGGAAATCACACAGATATGTGGCGGTAGCTAGGACGCGGCCATCTTGAGCTCCGTGCCGACGGTGACGCTAAGCTAGGGAGGGCAAAGTTGCTAAAAACGACGCAAAATTACAATAATAATTACAATAATTCAATTAAAATAGGTTGAGAAACAAACAAGTTATTTATTTATCCACCCATCCAAACAACCTGTCCTGTTCAGCTGCATGGCCATGAAGAATGGTGAATCTGTAAGTATTTTGTACTAGAACAGTTTTGCTGTATGTCAGAGGAGTTTGAAATATTACATCTACTTATTTTATTATTATTATTGTGTTTACTGAATATGCAACCGGACAGAAAGGGGGTTTAGGGGACAGGGGGACATAACGGACAAGGGGAATAGGGGTGCGAACCTCAGCAAAACAATGGTCTATTCATCCATCCATTTTCTGAGCCGCTTCTCCTCACTAGGGTCGCGGGCGTGCTGGAGCCTATCCCAGCTGTCATCGGGCAGGAGGCGGGGTACACCCTGAACTGGTTGCCAGCCAATCGCAGGGCACATACAAACAGACAACCATTCGCACTCACGTGCACACCTACGGGCAATTTAGAGAGACATTGCGATTTAATTTCAATGTACATGCATTGCCATTGATGGGAACGTCGACCTCTCCAACATGGCCGCAACTTCGACACGCGGTGTGCCCGGCAGATAGAGCGCGTTGGCTTAGCTAGTGTTCGTACCTATATCGGAAATTGCCTCCTCTTTTTGCACACAGATATTAATAGGTTTTTACAATACGCCCCTTCTAAGCTGCGTGCCTACGGTGATGCTCAACGAGTGAGGGCAAAGTCGTCAGCGCATTCCATGTGTGTAAGGAGAAAAGAAAGAAACGCAACGCCATGTGTGTGTATTTCTCTAGCTTTTTGGGGGGTGGGGGGGGGGGTCTAAATGTTCAGTGTTCATATCACACGCGTTTACAAACAAGTAAACCTCGTGAAAAATAGGCTTCGAAATGAGCAAGTTACGACTTTTAATTTCAATGTCCATCCATGACCTTTGATGAGAAAGTCGACCCTCCCAACATGGCCGCTCCGTAGGCACATTCGTTTGCCGGGCTGTTACAGCGTGCTGGTGGATTTATTAAAATGGGCGGATGGATGGCTCAGTCGGTTTTTGGCTTCGTAAATGGCAACTTGCGTAACCCTAACAGTATAATGTACAGGAGTGGGTCTTGTTTGTTGGACTCGTTAAAAGTCACAACTGGTACTACCTGTAATTGTAGTCCTTTAAAAAAAATATATATATATATATATATATATATATATATATATATATATATATAAAAGAGAAAGATTGAGAGTTTGTTGCACTTCACTAAGATTCAGAACTCGTCTCAAATACACCACTACAAACTACAACCGCAATCATTTACAAATGTCGATACTGTATATGTCTTAGGTCGAGTACAATGTTTTAGCTCTGTGCAGAAAAAATACTGCTACAGAAATGCTGGGATATTTTTATTTTACAAATATTTGTCTCATTACAAACAAAACAAACAAAAAATAAGACAGAGCTCATTTATTGTCAGCAAGCTGTTTTAGATAATAATCATAATTCCAATTAAAATACAAGAATACCAAAGCCTGTATCAGTTTGAATGTCATTTTTAAAAAGTTATTAAACTATCCTCTACTGCTTGCTTCCCCAAACCATTTCCATCTTCTGCACATGGGCCTTGGATGACTTCGAGAAGGTACTCTTGACAATGTTGAGCGGTGCTGCCTTGCCACTGAGATAGACCTTATTGATGGAGTTGGGAAGCCCTATCATATTCGCTTCGCCCTCCTTCACCAGGGTGCATGAGTGGGCAAATATATAGCCTGTCATGAAGGCATCAAACCCAGCCCGGTGCGTGCCCGACTCCGCCTTATTTTCACTTCTTCCGGTAGTCGTTTCAGTCTTTGTGGACTCTGCGTTGTCCTCACATATTTTGTTCTCCTCGCTTTCTGTTTTCAGGTTTTCCCCTTCATGCAGTTGGGCGTTTATATTACCATCTATCAAATTTGCACCTTCCAGGCACCCTTCGGTTGCCCCTTGATGGCCGTCTTCTGGAGTCAATTCCAAATGGGGCATTTTGTTTTGGGGAGCACCTTCCGAAATAGAGCAATCTTTCTGTTCCTGGTCTCTCTTTTTCTTCTTCTGACGCTTCCTCTTTTTTTTCTTGTCTTCCTTGGAGTTATCATCTTGCAGAATGATGAGGTCCGTGTCATGGGACAACGGACACTTGGTGCCTTTTGAACACCAACCAAAGGACTGCCAGACAAACCAACAGAGAAAAGTTCAGAAAAGGAGAGCTGATAACATGAGAGGTGAATTGCCCGACCACATAAAAAGTCATAATCTGGATTTAATTAAGATAATTTCCTCAATACCGCAATTGAATAATTACTGCAGTGATTACTTGCAAGTTTCTGTAAAAATAGTGCATGTCATACAAAAATGTATCACGGCTCCAGCCTCCCTGTGTGGAAAATCAATCCCGCACTTGACAGAAATGAGTGTTGGAACATTTTATATGCTTTTTATAGAGTTGGAGTTTGGAATGGAAGCGGTTCATGTGTACAATCTGTATTTACCTAATATCTAAATTCAGATGAGTACACTCCAGACTGATTCCTGTTCAATATTCTTCAAACCAAGCATGACATCCAGAACATTATTACTTACTTGGACTAAAATAAATGTGATCAAAGCTTAGGTAAACCCACCGAGAAGGGCTGGCAGATGTCAGCCTCCACCGCAAGAGGGGCCCCAGTTGGACAAAATCTGTAGTCCACATAGCGGGACATGGGGCCAACATACTGACAGAACTCCAGGTAGACACGACGACCAGCTTCACCGGAGGCCACATTTCGACTATTATCCAACTTACTAGAAGGAGCAGAGAAATGCAGGCAAGAAGCCAAATAAAGGAAAAAATAGTATCAGCATACAGATGATTACAATTTATCCATGACTTTTTCAAAGCAAGATTTTTCTATGAGCATAAACATACAGTAAGAAAATACACACCATTTCTTATAGGCATACTCCAGGTATGATGCACTGAAGCGAAGATCAAATTCTGTTATGTATTTAGTGTCAAAGATGCCAGCAGGAAACATCTCAGAAAGGTCGGCTGTGAAGGTGGCTAAATGATCTGGTAGTTGTGCATAGAAATTCTTAAAAATAAAAATAATAATAATAATTAATTGTAATACAGTCACTTATTACATCCTGAAAAAGCAGCCAAAGAGTTGATATCCCAAACCACCCATTAACTACCTGTTCCGGAAACTATCTGTTTAGGAGGCTCTCACCTTAATGTAGTATCAAAAAACAAGAAAGGATAAAACTAGGGGTGTCCCAAGCCAATCTTTGAGGTCAGAAATTGGTCCGATGTCAGCAAAAAAACAAGGATCACATCGGACTGGATCTAAAATCACCAGGTTTTTTTTTAACCACTCTTATACAAGCAGTCCATTCCATGCACCGCTCCAGCACTTCTATCCAGTAGCGCCCGGACAACATGCAGGGTCCACATGATCACAACAACAGGTTGCTAAGGTGCTAACTTAGTAGTGAGGAGTACGAGTGAATGTTGCTTGCTTAAAGTAAACTATGTACACCCTAGTTGAAGTTCACTGTAAACCTAAACAGACTTAGCAAAATAATTACACCTATTGAACGTTCAAATACATCACAGACTTACGTTTCCTTCTTCGCTTTTGGTCGCAAAACTCGCCAGCTCAAAGCTAACACACAACGAATGAAAAACATAATGGACAAGCTAATGAAAATAAAAATCAAACTCGGGGCACTTATATCTTTCAAAATAATGAATATTGCTACACAAACGATGTATAAACATACAAACAGGCAATATAACAATACACTCTGGCATATATTCTTCAAACGCTGTGAAAACGAGTTATATTGACAATATTCAACAGTGACTTCGACTTTCTTTGTTACTGCAAGTGTGTATCTCATTGTGTGCACCACACTGCTCCTCAGAGGTCAAGACGTGCACAGCAGTTACTTTATTTAACCTATTGGTAATAATAATAAATGGGTCTTGCTGATTATTGTTCTCTGTTTGATTATTATTATTTGATCAAGACATTTTTAACATTCCATCCTACAAAATAAGTAAATTATGTATGATGATTGCTGAAATCGGATCGGACCAATATCTGTATCGGCCAAAACTCAAGGCTGCAATATCGGTATCAGATCGGAAGTGAAAAAATTGGATTGGGACATCCCTAAATGAAAGCGTGAGTATGCACATCCTACCTGGTAGAGGAACGCAATATCAATGAGGCCATTGTGGAGCACCAGAGGTTTTCTTGCACGCAGTAGCTCAGTAAATAAAGCCCGGATATGAACACCCTGATTGTCTGATCCTCCCTTTCAAAGAAGAGAAAGAAAGCCAAACTCTAAATCAAATGAGCATATAAAAAGGAAAGCCACTCATCTAGTTCCTAACACTAGCAAAGCACATAACACCATCTTAAAATAAACACTGCCTGTTCAATTTAGTGTACAGTAAAGACCTGCACACAACATTAATCAAAAAGGTTCTGAGAACTAAAACATGAGAGGTCCTTTCCCACGCTAGTCCAGTCAATGAGGTCCCTAATGGCAGCGACAGGTTTGCTATTCTGTTTTCTTACTTTAAAACCTATCCAAAGTTTCGTAGTCATGCGGTACGGCTGAAGAGGAGACATTCATTCGTTCATTCATCTTCTGTGCGGCTTATCCTCACCGGGGTCGCGGGTGTGCTGGAGCCTATCCCAGCTATCATCGGGCAGGAGGCGGGGTACACCCTGAACTGGTCGCCAGCCAATCACAGGGCACATAAAAACAAACAACCATTTGCACTCACATTCACACCACCGGGCAATTTAGAGTCTTCAATTAACCTACCATGCATGTTTTGGGGATGTGGGAGGAAACCGGCGATATCTATAATCTGATGAAACAAAGCTTCACCACAAATTCCAAGGGTATGTTTGGCTCCCCAGCATGCAGTTGAATGACTGCAAGATGACAGGTGCGAAGACCATTGAGCTTTTGACTGGCAGGTAAGAAAATTCGACAGGCTCAAATGGGATCGTTACCTTATTATTACCCTTGTGATACGGGATTCCTTCTGCATACTGCTTGTTGAAGTCAAATCCATGTTGTACCAGGAACTGGACCGACTGGGGCTCTATTATGTACTCCTCCGAACACAGTAAGGTGAGGTTGTACACCTGAACCAGGTGTGTGTCTGCAGCCTAAATAAAAAGGAAGGAGGGCAGATTTTAAAGTTTCAACACAACCAAAGCGATCCAGTCAGCTGGGCTTATGCTATTTTACATTCTACATACGAGAGACACACACGTATGTCACACATTTTACAGCAATTGGAAAATGCATCATCTTGTTGCACCTTATCGCTGAACTTCTTGTAGCAGGCAATTCCCAAGGAGAGGATGGAGCGAGAGCGGGCTGCATGACAAATAGCTTTATACCTGTCTTCTATAGACCTGAACCGCAATTTTAAAGAAAATATATTTAAAAAATAATAATAATAAATAAAGAAATAAAAACAATCTTATGAATTTTATGTGTAAAGTGGGAGCGTTAGGACATTTTTAACTCACTCTGCAAGCAATGACGTTCTATTTCCGAGGCCACTCAGCTCCTACAACAATCATTCGCAATAATTCCGGGTCATTTATTTGTGAACGTCCAGATTCACCACCCACGTAACGAACAACATATTTTTGGATTATGTAATACTGTGGTACTCATTCACTTACCGTATCAACAGCAACGAATGAAGCTGTTTTAATTGCCACCACCATAGCAGGCCAAAGTTCTTTGAAATTGCCATTCTGGACATCAATAACAGGGACGACAAATGCGGACGCCATTTCGCCAAGTGAAAGCTACTTGGCAGCGAAAAGGAATACCGCACTTGGTCACTTCTACGTTTACTTGCGGTAGCTGAGCAAACCCTCAACTGTCTTCATTCTAAGCTACTAACTCAATAAGAATCACTTTAAGAAGCGCCGACTAAGTGTAGGTAATTTTGAATGGGCAAGTAAACATGGACACAACGTGCTCGACGGGTCCTGTGGTGTCATACTCATAGAGAGTTTACCATAAGCCTGTTTTACCCGCAACGTTTATTTGCATTATTATCTAAGATGTCAATATAATATCTTCATTACATTGCAATCTAATAATTATCATTGTTATTATTTAATGTATTTCATACTTTATTCTGCCTATCTCTTACATTAACGTGTTTTTTTTCCCGTGTATTTCTTTTAATCAGGCATTTGCTGCGGACATATAAATTACGTCACATACTCAACTAGCTAACCGAAGGTCGCCATTTTGGCTCAAACAAAGTAAGGAAACATTGAGTTGTATGTGACTATTTTGCATTATTTGGTTTAATACGGTACAATTCATTTGCTGGACAGCCTTGTTATGTGAGTGAGTTAATATTAGACGAATAATTAATTTTTGTTCCAAAAACGTAAAGTTTTATTTCCACAAAGTAATGGATAAAATTTACCGAGCTTGTCTGTTAATATAACAAAAAAAATAATAACATTGACGCAGGTTTTTTTTTTTTTTTTTCGTGTGCAATGGGTGGATGCTCGGCTCCTAACTGCACCAATTCAACCAGCATAGGGAAACAACTGTTTAGATTCCCCAAAGACCCTGTCAGGAAGAAGAAATGGGTTGTAAATTGCCGACGTGACTTTGAACCAACTCCACACTCGAGACTGTGTCAAGTGAGTCATTCTTTTAGTAGGGGGGGGGGGGAAACTTGATGGAGATAATAATCATAGTGATGTATTAGCGGGAAATATTCAAAGGCAGGGATTTTATTTAAATAAAAAAATTATATTTGTTGCTGATGAGGGTCATCTTTTCATGTGTGCCAGTCATTCAGCTACACCTTATCTTTGCATTCAACACTGTGATGTCTTTTTTTAAATAAAAATAAAAAAAAAATATATATATAAGTGATTCAATCATTTACATTATCTCTGCCTAATCCTTTCTTAATACTCTAGGACCATTTTGAGCCGAGTCAGTTTGAAGAATTGGCAAAGTCTCCAGCAGGAGGAAAGAAATTGAAGCCCAATGCCATCCCGACTCTCTTCAGTGCTGGAGACCCTCCATACCCTGCGGTTACTGCTCCGTTTATTATGCTACCCTTGAAACCTGAGCTAGGTAACTTCTTCTCTACTGTACTCTACATCTACTTACTTACTTGACATTTATTTTATCTTTTGATCACGGCACAATGTGTGTAGTTTAACCCCGACGGGTCTAATGTGTTTTTTTTGTGCAGTAATTTAAGATCTATGTTTCAATGTCAGTTTCCCAACCCCATTTTACCGCTTATCCTCGCAGGATCTATGGTTGCAGGCGTGCTGGTGCCTATCTCAGCTCACTCTTGGCGAGAGGCGGGGTACATCCTGAAATGATCGCCAGCCAATTGCAGGGCACATATAGACAAACAATCATTCACATTCACACCTACGGACAATTTAGAATCTTCAGTCAACCTACCATGCATGTTTTGGGGATTTGGAAGAAACCGGAGTACCCGAAGAAAACCCACGCAGGCACGGGGAGAACATCCAAACTCCAAACAGGGAGGCCAGATTTGAACCCAGGACCTAAGAACTGTGAGACAGATTTAATCTTAAATATATTAGTACAGTGTAACTCAACCTTGGTTGAGCTGTGGCATGTTAGAAAAATCACAGGGCGCACAAGCGAATAATAATGTGATCAAAAATATATATACTGAAATAATGATGATCTCTTCTCAATTTAATCACAAATTTGCTTTGTGTGAAATCTTGGCACGAGAGGAGTATATATGGATATACTAGGGCTAAACAATATTGGAAAAAAATGACATTGCGATTTTCTTTAACCCTGCAATATTTTTTTGCGATGTTAAAAAAAATACAGGATAGAATACATCAACATGAAAACCAACACACATTTCTCCTTTTCCCTCTCGAGAAAAAACAAACAATATATTGTGAAGCCTTAGTATGTTACTGTATTGGTACAGCTTGGCAGTGGCTGGCTGGGTCTCACTTCGCACCCAGAAATGTTATTTTTGTTTTGAAAGCTTATGTGATATGACGTTTTTGTTTTTGAATTGGTCGTTACATCCGTGACGATGCCACACTGTTTACCTGCAATTCAAATTTCTAATCATAGCAAAGCTAATGGCCGACGGGTGAGCGCTCATGAAAAATAGTTGCAGAAACGTGCACACATCGCTCGGTGTGTGGGGGGTCCTCATGGGCCGCAACGCAATGGTTGGGAATCACTGAATAGTCCATACAAAAGGAGATAAAAGCTCAAAAAACTTGATTGAAATGGCTTCCTGGTGTGCAAGTTGCAGAATAGTCCATAAATCCTCCCTCATCAAATGCATGTCGAATATGTTCTGCAGGTACTGTGGATGCTGATACGAGTGGAAAGATGTAAAACCAATACAACACTTAAGTCTCTAACTTTAATAACAACGGCATCATGCAAGGGTGGGTCACATTACGGATGCCCCCTACGTATCTTTTTTTAATATTTCTAATTACAATACAATTGTAAAGAGAGGTGAACGCAGCAGGACTGCTACTGCTTTAAATGTGATTCCCCTTATGTAAAAATGTAATGTTCTTTTATTAGCATCCTTGGTTGAGGTTTTCTTCACTGGGAGGAAATTTCCTTCGATCCATAACATAGTCCAAAACCATGTGAACAGCAGAAAAAGGGAATACATGACTGAGTGGTTGCATTCTGTCCGTAGTGGAGAAGGAGCTGAATGTTGGCGACCATGGCTATGCTAGACGCACTCCTTTCTTCGGCCTGGAAGAGGAGGATGGAGATAGAACAGCTCTGGATCAGCAGTCCTGCACACAATGTCACCTCCTGAAGAAACAGCTGGAGAAAGAGATGCAGCACACCATGAAACTGCAAAAGGAGGTGAGAAAGTGCTTAATGATGGCAAATTGCTGGCTACTTACTTGTACAGTGCATATAAAAAGTCTACACACCACTGTTAAAACAGCCAGCTTTGTGGGATATAAAACAATGAGACCTCGATAAATCATTTTAAAACTTTTTCCACCATTAATGTGACCTATAACGTGTACAACTCCATCCATCCATTTTGTACGGTGCTTATTCTCAATTTAAGAAGAAAAAAAAAATCATTTTGAGAAGTGAAATGACCGTGTGGTTGCACACTTTCTTATAAATGCGAATGTGGCTGTGTTCACAATTAACCACTCATATTCAAACTTATGTTAAATGGGATTCCTCACACACCTGTCACTCCAAATAAATCCGACTTGTTCTAGTAGGCTTTTTCTGACATTTTCTTTGTCACATACATCAAAAGTCACGGTCTGCAGAGAGCTTCTGCAGCATCATCATTTTTTTTAAAGGTATCAAACAGGGCAAGCATACAAAATAATTTCTAAGGCTTTACATATGCCATGGAACGAAGTGAAGACAGTTATCATCATTTCCAAGAACTGCACATCTAGAGGTGGGTAAAAATATTGTTTCATCAGTGCATTGCAATTCAATATCGATTCAGCAATCCTCAACTGGAAAATGGAGAACAAAGCAAGCAGCCCTGGCAGCAGCAGCGTGAAGCGAGTGACTTTTCTTTTACATCTAACGTTTAGGGTCAATTTGGATTCCCCTGTAAATCGAGAATACGGGAAATGGGCAAAAGACACTCAAACCACAATACACATTACCATCATGAAAACGCGTCAGAAGTCGCCGTTCTGAAGGTGTACACAATGTTAAGACGGGAGTTTTGGGGTCGTTTGAGTCGGCAGGAAGAGCGACAGTCCCTTCTGTACGTAACAGTCACTTCTCATTTAATTTCTAACGAATAGTAATTAGTGTTAAATGTTCTGCAGACTGGAGCCCTACAATGGAAGCTAAACAGGGAGCAATATAGCGAACTTGGTGACAGAGGCAAAATATGAATGGAGTTTGACGAAGAAAGTGGCGTCAATTGTCAGAATGCCGCAAACATGCTACTTCATTAGGTATTACTTAAAAACCTTGCTAATAATAGTAACTTTAACCCTAATAAGTAAAGAAATATTGTTTAAGTATGCATGCACTTTTTCAATACAGAGATGTGATAATGTGTTTACTTTTGTATTAATAAGTTATTGTACACAATTTGTACTTTTTTAATTAGAATTTCGAAGAGGAAATAAACAAATACATGCACTTTACATTTTCAGTGTTCATCCACAGCCGTCATGTTTTTTAAAAAAACTTCTGCACTCCATGTGCACAAATAAGTTATGTGCAAATTTCTGTTTTCAGATGTTGTATTGCTTGAAAAATGTGACGTGACATACGACATTTACGTGCCATCAAAAATAAATATTTCAAAATTGCCAAAATGTACTCTTAATTGTGTATTTCTACTTCTTACTGAATCGATATTGGAGCATTTAAATCAACATCGAATCAAATTGCAACCTGAAGAATCAAAATCTATTTAAATTGTGAGCTTCGTAGCAATGCCCAGCCCTATGCACGTCCCTACAAAATTGCTTAAAAGATGAGAAGAAAACTTGTCAGGGAGGCTGCCAGTTGTCAGACAGCAACACTGAAGGAGCTGCAGGAATTCCTGGCAAGTACTAGCAGTTTAGTACATGTGACAACAACAGTCTCCCATCTTTTTTATACGGTATGACTGGGCTATGGGGGAGAGTGGCAAGACCTTATCTTACCAAAAAAAAACAAAAAACACTTGAAATCTCCCAAAAGCTTGTGAGAACGTGTGTTACGGTCTGATGAAAACAAGGTTGAACTTTTTGGCCATAACAAAAATTATGTTTTGCGCCAACACAACACCGCTCATCATCACCAAAAGAACACCACACCTGCAGTGTAGTATGGTGGTGACAGCCGCATGCATTGGGGCCGTTTCTTCAGCTCGAACTGGGGCCTTAGTCAAGGTGGAGGGAATTAAAAACAGCTCCACAAAGCAGTCAGTGTTAGCACGAAACCTTCAGGGCTTCTGCTAGGAAGAAAACAAAAATAAAAGTCAGAAAAGGCCTACAAGAACAGCTGATGTTTATTTGAGGTTAATCAGAGGCACTTAGAATGTGGCAGTTGTGTGCTGACTCCCATTTTAAAATGAGTTTGAATGTGACTGGGTAATTCTAAACAGTCACATCCTCAATTATAAGACGCTGTGCTGCACTTGTCCTTGGATGAAAGGCTGCTGAAAGTGGGTGCAGCGTCAAACGGTCAATAAAATACATTACATTAGTATATCATATACCGTAATAATAAACGCAGTGATAGAAGGAGGACATTAAAACAATAAAAGCCGTTCATTCTATAAAGAGTACAAGCAAGTACTGTAGATGTACCGTAATTTCTCATGTATCATATGCTCTCGAGTATAATGCGCACCTCCAAAGTTGACTCCAAAAATCAGGAAAACCCTTCTTCGTATGTATAATGTCTTTCTATGACTTTCTACCCATTGATATATTTATGTACAATGTATTAGTGGTGATCCTCTCTTAATTTGTTTTTCTAATTACGTCGGATCAGCATTATTATTTATACTAAGGTTTACTTGTTCTTTAGTAATGTATGTTTTAGTGTGGCGGACCTTAGGGTTCAGTTTTAACACTGTACCTTTGCGGAGGTATTTTCCAGCACCCACATAACCATTGTCACGTCAGCCAGCTTGCACAACGTCCTGAAAGCTAGAGAGGTCATGTGCCCAGATAACACGTTCAGTCCTGTTGGAAGATAATAAAAAAAAACACAAATAAAGCTGCATAGTGGGAATAAGCACACACAGGATCGATTACCATTCACATTATTACAACTATTTATGGGATTAGGGTACTAACTGATTTAAAACAGCATTTTAACACCTACACAACGGCGCTAGGCGCACTGGGACATCCTCTGACAGCAAGTGCTACGACAATAACGTCATCATTAAAATATGGCGGCTCGCGATCAAAGGATTTCCCGGCATACCTCGCGGCATTGTATAGTTGTTAAATTGCTGTTTTATGTCAGTTAGTCCCCGAATACCATAAATAGTTTTAATAATGTGAATGTCAATACAGTTTATTTGTGTTTATCTTCCCTCTGCAGCTTTTGTTGTGTAGCCACTATTTTTTTTAATTATCTTGCACTAGGAGTGAACGTGTTATCCGGGCACATGACCTGTGTACCTTTCAGTACGTTGTGCAAGCTGGCTGATGTGCCAATGGCCACGTGGGAGGTGGAAAATATCTCCCAAAGCTGCAGTTTCAAAACTAAACATTAGGGTACATCATAACAGCCGTCAATCCATCCAGCCATTTTCTGTACCGCGTATCCTCACTAGGGTCGCGGGCGCGGTGGAGCCTATCCCAGCTATAGTGATTGGACGAACAACACTAATGCGTCAGCACTTTGCCGAGCGCACAAGAAAAAAATCATGTGACCGATACAGGAAGTTTGGATGTGCCGCGAATTGTGTTTACAAAAGGAAACAAACTGTGCCGACATGTTGCGGATTTGTTGGATGGAGTTTTGCTGTTGGATTTTGGATTTTCGCTTGGCCTCACCTTGTTCCACTGACTTCATGGATCTGTCCAAGAAGTTTTCTCCCAGTCTGGAATAATTTTGATCTTTTGACGCCAAATAAGGTAAATATTTTTTCTCCTTTGGGCATTGTTTACTGTCCGTTTTTTTTTCATTAAATACGTTTGTACTCTTTTCTGGTAAGAGGATTGAATTGTTTTCAGATAAATTAACTTTTTATTTTACTGTAGGTGAAGTAAGTGTCGGCTCTGCTCCACAGAGCTATCTTACATCAATAAGAAGAGCACTTCATCCATGCTGAGGCATTATAGAGCTCGGCATGGCAATGAAGAATTGGCAGCTACTCGTGTGAGTACCCCAGGTATGTTGAAGTTTTCACAAAAAAATAAAAATAGTTTATTACACACAAAAGGCTTTGTGTGACTCTGTCTGTGTAGTATTGTTTGTAAAAATTACAGTCCTTTAATAAGCTTGTAACAAAATATTTCCTTGTGGCTTGAAGGTCCTAACAAGCAAGGTGTGGATGAGGCTGTGGTCAACGTGATCATCAAAGACTGTCAGCCACTCACCATTGTTGAAAATGAGTGATTCAGGGAGCTCCTGAAGCTTATCAACTCACACTTAAATGTTTTTGCTCACCATCTTCATCTGTACCCTGTGAAAGAGTTTTTTGTAAGGGAGGGGAACTGGTGTCTGAGAGGAGAAATCGCCTTGGAGCAAAGGCACTTCAAAAACCTTTGTTCCTCAATAAAAATGCATAAATGAATACATTTTTTGTCTTTTATTTCATAGGATTGAACACTTAAGTTAACAAAATTCCATACATAAGTCAAACATTTTAACTCTTTGTCTGTAATTTTATTACAGACAAATTTGCTATATTTTACATACCAACTCATTTTAGCATTTACACAAACAAGGTTTTAAGCAAATTTTAAACACTTCTCATAAACAACTCAGCAAACCAATTGAGCAAATGAAGTTGTACAGAGATCATATTTTAAGAAAAGGGCTAGCGATTATTATTTGACAGGCTGATGTTGGGTTTGCAGGTTTCCTTGAGGTATCATCATCCCATCACTACCCAGCTAGCTTTGGGCGAGAGGCGGGGTACACCCTGAACTGATCTCCAGCCAAGCGCAGGGCACATTTAAACAAATAACGATTGGCACTCACATTTACACCTACGGGCAATTTAGAGTCTTCAATCAACCTACCGTGCATGTTTTTGGGATGTGGGAGGAAACCGGAGTACCCGGAGAAAACCCACGCAGGCACGGAGAGAACATGCAAACTCCACACAGGCGGGGCCGGGATTTGAACCCCAGTCCTCAGAACTTTGAGGCAGAAGTGCTAACCAGTCGCCCACCATGCTGCCTACATCACAATACTGACACACAATTTAGAAGTAGATGCATTACATTTTCATGTGAACCTAAATATGATGTAAACTTATAAATCACAATATTTAAAAGTAATTGATGGCATTTCTGAAACACATATCTACTCATATTAGTGGTGTACGATACTGCATATTTTGGTATCAATCCAATCCCAAGTAAATACAGGTATGGTGTTGCTGATACCGATATTTTCAAAAATTAAATCGATGCATCATCAAATTGCTAAATGGTAAATGGACTGCACTTGTATAACGTTTTATCGACACTCTCACAGTGCCCAATTGATGTAGGGCGGCGAGAGCGGCTTGCTTGCGTTGCTCGGTCACGTGACGCTGAGACCGAAACCGCGACTCTGGCGTCACCTGTTTGGTGAAGCCAAAGCAGTGCATGCAAGAGTGAAACTGGAACTACTGTATCAATAATCTCACGCTGGTAGTGATCCGATACAATACTGATTTGGTATCGATATTTTGGATCGTTCCGCCCACTACTAACTCATATACCGAATTTCACTGTGAAGCAATTTTTCACTGTGAAGCAATTTTTGTTTCACTGTGAAGCAATTTTTACTATACTTATTATACGCACGATTGACTTTTGAAGATTTTTCAGAAAAATTTGCGCATTATACATGAGAAATTACGGTATTACAACACTGCACTGACTCCATATTGGTAAATAAATGGATTCCATTACAATAAATGAAACCCTGGTTTTCGACAGCAAATCTTTGAATTACTGTATAAAAACGAGTGAGATTTGAATGAAATTTGCTAAACATTTGCAGGAGCTGTAATGCCAAATAAAATCTTGTCAGCTATTCATCTGTGTGCGTGTGTGTGTATGTGTGTCAGGCAGAGGAGATGAAGAAGCGTCTCTACCGACTCGACCGGATTGAGAAGGGACTCCAGAACTTTCTGTATGAGGACCAGATCCGTGCACTGTCTCTCACCAAGCGGTCTCGCCGAGCCGTCTGGTCTCCGGAGACTATCCTGAAGGCCAGAAAGATCCGAAGCGCAGTCGGCACCAAAGGCTACGAGTACCTGAGAGAGCTGGGCTACCCGTTACCCTCCTACCGGACTCTATGTAACCGCTTGGAAACCAAAATCATGGTAACGACGGACATGAGCTGTGAGGAACTGGCGGAACTGGGCCTGGGACTCATGGCCACCTGCGATAGCCCAACAGAAAATGTTGGCGACAATGAGGAAGAAGACCTTCTCGGTGTCTTGTCCTGATCTTTGCTATTTGATTAACTCGTTAACCATATGTGAGATCTCGTCAAGTGAAGGCTTTGTTTGCCTCAGAAGTTGTTGGTTTCTGGTGTGTCCTGAACTGAGACAAGATGCAGGAGCATGCAGCTAACAGGTTTATGCAAAAGGTTTGTTCAGAAACTTGAACATGCAACAGAATGAGCCATATGACCAGTAGCAGACCAAACACAAAATACATTTGTGTGTGTCTCACGACTTGTGTAGAAAACCAAAAGAACCCTCAATGAGCACAAAATGTTTGTTGAAACTTTATTGAATACACAGTCCCATGGAATTCGGTTAATGGGCCACAATAATGCAGTAATGATTCCATAATGATGAAAAATAAAAGTACAAAATTTGAACTTAAATGTGGAAGCACGAAATGGGCCACAAAATAAAGATTGCTATCAAGATTTTAACATAATGTTGATTTTTTTTTTAAAGTACTCAATTTTACAGTGAGTTGTAGTGCCTACTACAAAAATCACAGAGGCTGACGCCAATTGCATCCGGATTGTGACAAAATAAATGTGATATAGCAAACATAAATTGTTCTGAGGCAGCATAGTGAACCTACAAAAATGACCAATATTCTGTATTCTCACTGTGGTTTTGTGTGTATTGCTTATAGCATTTGCATTGAGGTAATTGTGAGTTAAGTTGTTTTTGTAGTAATGCTGACAAGCAAGTCTGTAAATAACTACTGGTTGTATAATTGCATTGTGTACTTTATGCACAGTACTATTTATTGTGTAAAAAAAACAAAAAAAAAAACTGCACGGGTTTGTCACTTTGATCTTCTGGTTCTGAATGTCATTGATTTTGGCCTCTTGCTTTGTTCCAAAGATCAAATTGTGTGGGTTTTCAGTCACATGGAGTTTGGCTCAACTTCTGCAAAGTCCCAGTTCAAAATTGGATTTGCGCATATAAATGTGGAGTATATTAGAGATGATGTTTGTCCTGCACATTTGTGTGTTATGCGTGGAGGCCTTAGCCCAAATGTGCAACTTCTCGGCCGGGGTGTATGTTAAGTAAGGTATTATATATGGGCGTATTCAAGCCATGTATTTTGAAAGCGCTATTTCGTGTCAAGCCTCGATCTGACAAGATTTTTGGTGCTTTCAAATTTTCAATACTGCTTTGAAAGAGTTGACAACAATGGACCAATCAACTAGTTTATACTGGAATCTCTAAATTTGGTTGCTGATGATGGAATGATGCCACGACAAAAGTATTCGCCAGAAAAGTCAACTTTGGTACATTTGTTACTGCGTCCTCATCTGTCAACAAAGTTAGGTTATTTTTGTGATGAAGTGGTTAATGCATCAAGTCGTCATCTTCAGCAATCCTCCATCATTACGTTCATATTTGTCAGGTGTCCGTCACGTACCATCAAAGCTAAACGTGAGAAGACAGTTGCTTTTTTTTAGGATTAGATTGTACACAGGCCACTTTTAAACTTGTGTGAAAGTTTAGAATGTGGCACAGACCTTGGACTTTGTAAATGTAAAACACTTTAACTACGTACGTGTTCCGTTGTTTGTGGACAGTGTTTCACTCCACCTCTTTGTTTGATTTGGGGGAAGAGTCCAGCCTAGAAGCTTCAAAAACAGCTGAGGTGTTTCTAAGTGTTTGTTTGGGTGAACAGGACAGCAAGGATACAACAGAGGTAAGCAGTTATGGTTGGGCTTTGCTTTATTACAAGGAATATTATTATTATAATTATTATTGTAAGACTGTCCGGTCGGTGTCCAAAATCATGCTGCTGTGCGTTGCAGTCTACCAACCAAATGTATCGTTTCAACTTGCTGTACTAGATGGGTGATGATAAATTGACAGTGTATGTAAATGTACTTTTTCAGGCGGGTCTGTTTCAGCAGCCAGTGAGGACAATGTTCTCACACCTGTTGCTGTGGACATGTTCGGCCTTGCCAGGTCTGCTGTTGGCCTCCATAAGCAGTCTGTTGGTCGAGGGGGAGGACGCAGGCACCAGGATTTGTAAACCTGCCCCCTACTGGGACATAAAGGGACAGGCACCTATGCAGGCATTGCAGGGAAGTGTGGTGGCGGTGGCACTGCTGAAGGCTAGCTGACAGTTTTGTCTCACTCAGGCCTCCAAGTAAGAAAGTGCATTTCATGTCATATATACATTTTGACTTTTTGGAAGTCAGCGGTGCTAATATTGATTGATACAGTAGATGATAGACATCTTTGTTTAAAATTTGTCACAAAAAAAGTGCAGGGAGCTCCGCAGCATCTCTTATAAGGTTCAAAGAAAATATAAACAAATAAAGATTCCCAGAGTCCTCGGCATCTCTTATTTCGTTAACTGAATATGCAAATAAATAAATAGTTCACTGATGTTTACCCAATTTTCAATATTGGTTGTCAGATTTAAAAAAAAAAAAAAAAAAAAATGCTTCAAAATGCCGAATATCGAAGCCAATAATCGGCCCAGGGGATAATCAGTCTATCCGTAAACATTTTACCGCATATCTACCAACGAAGTGTAGCTGCAAGTCACAAGAAATAACCTTGCATCCTGCTGGATTACATATTGTCATTTATTGAAATTTGACCCAGTGATTTTTCTGTCCTAACCTTTAGAATTAGAGACCTGCGTGACAAGCTGAACCGTAGCAACCTGACAGAGGTGTCCTTCATGATAGTCAATGAGCGAGATCCTCTGTCCAGAGCAATGTACTGGGAGCTGAAGAGAAACACACCTCCTGAAGTTCCAGTGTATCAGCAGAATCCCTTTCAAAATGACGTGTGGGAGGCGCTGGAGGGTGACAAAGATGACTTCCTAATCTACGACAGGTAACTCAGCCTCCTCGTCAGAAGTACAGTAAGACACACTCTTTCACTCGGCCACACACTTCCGATAAGAAATGTAGAAAATAATATTCTTACGCACTGTTTGGATTTCCAACATCAGGAAACGCCTTTTTTTAAAGGTCTTTTTTTTTTTTTTTTTTTTGTCTTTTGATGTCCTGTCCAGGTGTGGTCTCCTTACATTCCATATAGTGCTTCCGTACAGCTTCCTGCGCTTCCCCTATGTTGAGGCTGCCATCAGAGCCACCTATTTTAAAAACATCTGCAACTGCCCTGTGAGTAGTGACGTATCCGCAAATTTGGCATTGTTACACACTAACCACAATGCATTGATCCTTGAAATAATGAAATAATTGAAACAAATGGTTAATTCGGTTAGCAAGTGCATCACACAGAGAGCGGTTTCTAATATTGTGGTCACCTTATTTACTGTCGCTGAAGACCAAAACATGAGAGGCCGAAAGATACAGTACCAGATCAATAGTTAGCAATCTCATTTTATCGTCCCCAGACTAATTTTACTGCAGTGATTGGCATCGTCCCCAAGAACGATTCGCTGCCAGACAATGTCAACCACACCACGGCATCGCCCACAAATCAAGTGGATACAGACGATTCCGAAACGACAGTGACGACTCCTCAGCAGATACATACAAACCACCACCATCGTGACCATCATCATCATCTTCGTTACGGCCACCAGAATCAGTCTTATCATCAGAAGGACCAGAATACAACTCAAAGTCTTGGTCATCTTCATCAGCATCAGCATCATCAACACTCTCACTCTCCACAGTCCTCGAATCACAGTCTTCATACTAGAAATGATAATTAGGATAACAGTTTCGGTCCTATTTGTTTTGGTTGGCATCGAATTGGACATTTATCCTGAACAGTTGTCGTAAAATGGGTCAAATCCGTTCAATTCATTTGAAGCATTAGCAAATTCCTTGCTGCGTCTGCTCGCATCTTCTCCCCGTGTGTGGAAACAGTAGCTGACGTTCCTCTGTGTGCACTCCTCGTAATGAAGTCTACAGTCTGGAACCTGGCTACAGGAAGCTGCAGATGGATGTGTCAGGGGAGATGCATTGGACTGACAGGTGCTGTTTCTCAGACAGAGGCAGATGATGTGGTGCATTGATGCTGAGCACACCTCAGTCTGTTTATTGTTTAAACCTTCTGTTCCTCCTGTGCCTCATTAATTAGTAATGAACTAAAGTAATGCGTACATTTAGTTTTACAACACACACCTACGCATTTACAATGTTTTTGGTGCGCTACTCCTTGGAAACGAGATGAATGGGTATCATTTTTGAATTTTCGTGAGGTTTATGTATCTCCCGACCACAAGTTAGTAGTCGCGCACACTAGTTGTCACTCGCAAAGACTTTTATGCCATTTTCCGGGTTCTGTACATTCTAGTTAACTTCTATTCTGGATGAAAGGATGTGTCTGTTTCA
Source organism: Phycodurus eques (assembly GCF_024500275.1). NCBI lineage: Eukaryota > Metazoa > Chordata > Actinopteri > Syngnathiformes > Syngnathidae > Phycodurus > Phycodurus eques. Next base: position 6,591,849 of record NC_084537.1, read on the forward strand.
GGTCACTGTTTTTGTCATTTATACGTTTAAGTTGATTATTAATCTTTAGTTGTTGTTTTTTTCTTCTTCTTTCAAGGATCAGAATGTAGATTAAGGCTTTAGATTGCTGTCATGGAATTAAAAGCAAATGTTCACAAGGCCTAAAGTTATTTGTACTCAACAAGACTAGGGTTTCCAAAATGATTTCAGCTCAAGATCATAAAAGAAAAGTGTATAGTAGGCTATTTTTTATACAGATTCAGCATAAATGAATGATTCCTAAAGAACACCATCCATGCATCCATCCATCCATCCATCCATCCATTTCCTGAACCGCATGTCCTCACGAGGGTCACGGGTGTGCTGTCGCCTATCCCATCTGACTTTGGGCGAGAGGCGGGGTACACCCTGAGTTGGTCGCCCGCAGGGACACATATCCTGTACATTACAATAAACAAACAACCATTCGTACTCACATGCACACCTACGGACAATTTAGAGTCTTCAATTAACCGTGTATATTTTTGGAATGCAGGAGGAAAGCGGAGAAAAACCACGCAGACTCACACCCACAAACTCATAAAGCCATTTGCTAAGAAATTGTGTAAATGATTCACCTTGAACAAAGTAATTTGCAACATTTCTTTTCAATTACCGAATAAAAATTGACTCCGGACCCAAAATGGGACCCCAAATGGCAAAGGCTTCATTAGGTACATCTGTACAATTGCATGAGGTCCAATGCAAGAAGTGGAACAAAGGTTAGGTTTTGCTTTAAGTAGTTTTTTTTGTTGTTATAATTATTATTACTTACAAAGGAAAGAGAAGTATATTGTGGTCTAGTGAAGTAGAATCTCCAAAGTTGAATGCTGTAAAGTTGTGCAAGTTCAGTCTAAATTTACAGGAAATACAAGCAGTCAAACCGTCATCATATGTGATCATGCAAGACTATGGATGGGATTAACGCCATGAGTGCGGTTTGCTTTTAATGTATTGGCAAAGCAGCAACGTGTAATTATGACCTTATAACGTTAAAAGGAACTACTGTACTGAGACGTGCAAGTGGGAGTTAAGTCACGTGTGCAAGTCGTAAGTATCAAGTCTTAACCTTTAACGTGTCGAGCACGTCCCAAGTAACTGTGGCATAAGTCAAGCAAACATCGTCGAGTCTTCACTGATTTTCAAGCAAGTCGAGACATGTCATGACTTGGGTTAAACAATCTTGCAGTGTGAAATGATTATTTTTTTCACTGATCATCACACACACAAAAAAAGTCTATACACCGTGAAATGAACAACACCCGAGAGTACGAAATCAAATGTACTACACACTGAATGAAGTTGCATTTAAAAAAAAATGAAATGACAAACTGTACTGTGTCGTTGGCGGTGAAGGTGCGACGAGATCCTTCTGAGAAAACTCAACAAAGGCATTATGGATTTTGGGGCACACATTTTGAATCGACGATTCAATTGAAAAATCTGTTCAAGACAAACAAACCGCATGATAGTCACAAGTCCATGGCAAAAAAAAAAGAATATGTAGGCCAGTAGACAGCGGTAAGACAACATATTGTATGTACAATGCTCACTTAATGTGTGTTAGTCACTCTGCTGTACTAAAACAATCAGAATCGCATGGCTTTTATTGGGCCCCAGCCAATGTCCGTTTTGTTGCTTTCTTTGTTGTCTTCTTAATAAACGACTTGAAACGTTACGTTGTGACGTTGACATAGCTTACCTGTATTTGGGGGTACTGCATTGGCGGGATGAAGTTACATGTTGTGTTTCTTGTGCCTCTTTATCTCGCCGCGATGTTTTTTCCCGTTTGCATGGAAAACATTATCCTTGCATCAGAGTATAATAATCTTGGGGTTGCACTGTTTTTGCTGAGATATTAGAAAACGGATTTTTCAAAATCATAACATTGTGGCAGCTTCGCTGTAGCAGGGCTGACAAAAACATGAACAAATGACCATTGAGCCTAGGTAAATTGAAACTAGAGCATATTCTATCCGATGTAAATGAACTTAAGGACTTTGAGCTCATGCTGATGTGTGCGACAAGGCGGAAGATTCCGGTATGGGCGGGACATTCCAGTTTGGGCAGTTTGCTCGCACATATCAAGTTTTTCCACCTCCTTCATAAGCCGTATTCGATGGACTATACCAGTACTGTTGAATGTCTTGCGAAAAAAAGAAACAGCTTATACAAATGGAGTTTGAAGCGCGTTTAAAGAGTTGTTCTACCGTGACTGTATGCAATGTAATCGGAGTACAGTTTTTGAATATAGCAGAACCTTCTCACAAATTCTTCAGTTTGGATTGACAATGACCGAGCGATACTCAGATTCAGGATCATTGCGACTGGTCAAGTGCAACCAAAGAATTTGTCACCGGTAGTTGGTGTCACTAATCAGAATCAGAATCAGAATCATCTTTATTTGCCAAGTATGTCCAAAACACACAAGGAATTTGTCTCCGGTACTTGGAGCCGCTCTAGTACGACAACAGGCAGTCCATTTACAGAACACTTTGGAGACATAAAGACATTGACCAAAAAAAAAACAGTCACTGAGCAGTAAAGGGTTGCTAGTTATCTGGTAATCAGTGAAAAAAACAAAATATACAGCACACTTTAATTAAGCATTGCTGTATTATACACTGGTGTACTATAGTTCTGGATCACATACTGTTTCTAATATTTTAGTTACATTATTTAGCTACATGGGGGCGGACACTTTTTTGTGTCTTTAACATGGAAAGACTTTTCCACGCCTTCCCCATGAATGTGCTTTGCAATGCCACAGATATGTAAGGTTAGAGCCACAGATATGTAAGGTTAGAGCACTATGAAGGACATTTTTAGAATTTTCTAGTAAACTAAAGATTTTCTAGTTTTCTAGTACAATTATCCTCTGTGTAGTCTGTGAACTGGATTAAATGATCAACAATTATACTTCAATACTGAGCCTCCCTAATTGCGGAAATTGCAAAAGTAGTGACCAGGAAATGGAACAGTTGAAAGCAGTCACCAGGAGGCAATATGTCACGTTTGTTGTTGCAAAACAGGAAATGCTTCTTTGAGAAATTGGATTGCCACCGTATGAAGACGTTTGAACTGGATCATGAGTTTGACTGGCACTGGAGCTGAAGAGGATAATCAAGAATTAGCCACCTGAATGGAGGTAGGTCCTCCTGCTTAACAGTATACTCTACGGTACAGTCAACACCTTAGAGTTCCCCTCATAGGCAAACATAGATTTGATGGCATTGATTTTGTACTGGTTGCTGATGATGGTATTAGTCAGGTGTATGCATAATCTCCCGTGACAAACTGGTCACTGATGATTTTCTATAGCCCAGGGCACACATTTGGTCTACAGCGGGGGTCTGACACTCAATTTACCTAGGGGCCGCTGGAGGCAGAGTCTAAATTTAAATTACAAAAAAAAAAAATCCAATCTCCTCAAATGTCTTTTTTTTTTTTTTTTTTAACACAAAATAAGATAAGATAAACAAGCCCACCCCCACGCAGATCCGACCGGACCACACCAACGAGTTCCCCACCCTGTTTTTATCTCGCCGCGCACGCATCACTTTGATTTATTCAGAGAGAGACATAACCTATATACGTCGTATAATGTCACGCTGGGCAGCAACTTAAAACACTTTTTTTTTGGACGTGTTGTGAACACAGCGCGCTGGGGCTAATGTCCGCGTTTACCTAGACAGGCACAGAAGAAAAATCTCCGTGGCAACGCTGCTGTAACTTTCACTCATTGAAAAATCTTTTCTCTGCTTGCATCAAGCCCGATCGATGTCACGCCCCCGAGAGCCATATACCCCACCGTGATTGGTAGGT